>NC_060274.1:34771488-35051961 GCF_021613505.1 Equus quagga | reverse complement strand
GAGTCAGTCAACCTGAGCAAGGCTTAAAACTGGGCAGTAACATCAGACAAAGGTGAGATTGGGCTCCATTAAAAGACGGCTGTTCAGAAACATGAGTACAAAGAGCAAATGTCCCCAGCCCCAACCACCCAAGCATGGGAGAGTATGGGTACCTTGTCCATCCCAGAGGGAAGTAGACCTCTATTGTGGAGATCAATGCTTTAGACTTTCTCAGACTTACCTCACGGCACATTCAAATCATTCACTTCATTCTTCTTGGTCTGTGCTCTGAGAGCCAACACCTGAGTGAGCCTTGGCTTCCTATGAGGATTGCCTGCATCTGCTGGTTAAGCCCATCATGTCTGGAGGTGAGCTCTTTCTCAAGTTAAATTAATATACTGACGTCTGGTTTAGTCACCGTTTCTGGGCTGGGTATATATGCGACTCCCCTCCTGAGACAGGACATTCTCGCTGTGGTAACACCATTGAATTCTTGAAGTTTCATTCCGGCAGACCCTGGAGTTGTTCCTCATCCCCTCTCCTCCCTGAGAAGCTCTTCTTATTTAGGACTCAGCCTCCGAGTGAGACTCCCCATTGCATTTCTGTCATTTGGCCTTTTCCTAGAGCAAGCAAATATGGACTTGATGTGATCTGCATGTGGCTGGTTTCCACCCAACGCTTCACCATTCCCACTGCACACAATTGAGTTTTTCTTGAAGGACTCAATGGATGATGAAAGAAAACTCATAGACAAGCTGCCTTCCTGTGAAGCATTGAGGTGAATATTGAAGTTTGAAAAAATAGCTCACCATATAATTCAGTTCATTTCAATTCAAATTAACTAAGCACAAAGGGAAAATGATGGCAATGATTTCATAGTGATGGTTGAAAGCAGGAGTACTCAGACTATTTCAGAACCATATTTCTAGGAGAAAGATGCTATTTCCAGATAAAAGTAATACGAAGTGTCTCAGCACCTTTTATATATATTCACAATCCCTCCTTGTCCCCCTTTTGTAATTCCAACATTTTTGGTCAAATACATAATGCAAAACAAGAAAAAAATTAATGATTTTGATATATTGGACTTTCTTACTTGTTAAAACTGTATGAAGAATGCATGTGCATGAGTTAAAAAACACAAAGGAAATGCAGGGTGTTAAAAAAGAAATACAAAAGAAATATGAGTCATGAAACAAAAAAATTCCATTCTGTGCATTTAACTCAAAAGACATTTTGTGGGGCCAGCCCGGTGGCAGAGCAGTGAAGTTGGCACATTCTGTTTCGGCGGCCCAGGATTAGTGGTTTCGGATTGCGGGTGTGGACCTAACACTGCTTATCAAGCCATGCTGTGGCAGGCTCCCACATATAGAAGTAGAGGAAGATGAGCGTGGATGTTAGTTCAGGGCCAGTCTTCCTCAGCAAAAAGAGGAGGATTGGCAGCTGATGTTAGCTCAGGGCTAATCTTCCTCAAATATAAAAAAAACCAGATACTTTGCTTACTAAAAAAGTGTTGTTCCAATATATTAAGAGATCTTTTGATTAGGAATACAGCACATGACTTACTTGCAACTAGTCATTAACAGATCAGACTTCGTCTCACTGAATACAAGACCCATCGTTTCATTATCTTACTAGCCACAGGCAGGCTACTAAATATATGTGGAAATGGTACAGTGTCTGTGAGGTATTTATTAGCCTTTCAGTGAAGTCAGTCATTGATGTCACCATTTGAGGCTTCAATGGGGCAACCCCACCTAGTCCATTTTTTCCTCTGGTGACTTTCAAGACGGTTTTTCACACTAGAAAAGAGACAACACAAAAATATTTGAGATGTAGTGTAAAGGCAAAATGCCACATTGCCTTATGTTTTTATAATAATTTCTATGTCCTGAAGATGAGCTGTGTTACAGACACTTGAAGGACCCTGGGTGTGGCCACACAGAATCTATTTAAGGCATTTTAGAAGAGGATCTGCTATTCATGTGCCCACACTGTTGCTTCACCTCCAACCACTGCTGTGGAAAGAAGGGACCGCAGCGTGTCGGGTGCTTCTGCTGCGGGCACAGGGCCTCCACCCACCACGACTCCGGCCGCCTCTCCTCCACGATTCCGAGTCCATCCACGACCTCTCCCTTCTGTGACTAAACAATTAGGTAGAGTCGCTGCTGCTACAGTTGACTTCAGTTTATTTGCTTGTGTCTCTGAGGATGAACTATTTCCTGTGACGACCTGAAGGGATTCAACCACGTGCCCACCTTGAGGCCCAGCACGAGCTGCTGCTCTGACGATCACATCCTTCATCTCTGAGGCTCCAGAGCACTTGAGAGACATCCCGGTGCAGGGCTGGAGCGGACCCTGGATCCACACTGGGAGGGCCGGGCAATAAATAAAGGTATACTCTGATTTTTGTAGGATGAAATCCTTTAAATCAGGACCTATCACTCTCACTAATCTGTCAAAATGCATTCATGTATTTACTTCTAAAAATATTCATATAGACCAAGAATTGCTATTCCTCCTCTACAACTTTGCTAAAAAGCTTCCACATGTTTTTCAAGCGCAAATAAGTTTGAGCTTTGATACAAATGATTTAATCTACATATTTTCAAAATCACTGTCCCCAGTGAAAGATCAATGAAGGCTTCCTAATGCCTAGGGCGATTCCACATGGTCAGTCTCCTGTGCTGTTCCCAGTGACCACTGTTACAACCATTGTGCGTCACTGCCTTATATTATTTATGTATTTTACCCGGGAATTTCACCCTGAAATTATTTCCTCAGGGAAACATCCCTGAGGAAATAATACTTGTTTTCCGTTATGCAGATTGTCTCTCTAAAAATTAGGAAAATATCTAAATGTCTGAGAGACGAAAAAATGTAAATGATAATTCTATGTCCATGAATATCTTACATCCACTTAACACCATATTTATACTTTATTACAGCATTGGAAATGCACGTGCTGTAAACCAAAAGCAAACATATAATAAATGAAACTGTATGTATAGTAAAATCATAGTTGATAGAAATAAAAAAATTTAAATGTGCAAATCAGCGAGACTATAAGAAAATAACCAGGTGACTCACATACATTTCTAGAGACTCCAAAATTTCTACAATGAATCGAAAATGCCCTTTTAATTTTTAAAATGGGGTGTAAATATTACAGGCAGTAAGACCACAATTGTGTTAATTATGAACACAAACTAGAAGGAAACAAATTAAACTGTTGCACTGATGCTGAGTCGTGTGAAGGACACGGGATCTTTTATTTTTGTCTTTCCACATATTTATAAAAAGCTCGCACTACTCTCATAATCAGGGAAGGGAAATAAAAAGGAGCGGTGAGAAGACTGAGGGAGCAGGTCAGGGAAGTGACCTAACCACACTCAGAAGCTGCCTGCCTCCCGGGCTTTCCTCGTGCCAAATGACACACTTTAAGAGGGACATGTTTTCTTATAAGAACGTCACGTGGACCATAGCCAAGAACAAACCTGGTACAGGAGAAAGAACAGCCAAGGATCCTAAGAATAGATCCTGTCCCATATCTTAACCTCATCAATGTCACATAGTGCAGGTTGGTTTGTGGTGAAATAAACAGAGAAAGGTATAGGGGTCGGAAGGCTTCACTTCCCAGCCTATTAAACTACTGTAAATCGTAGAGACACTGGGGTGGTTTAATCACCTTCTCACTTTGAAAGGAGTCTGAGGAAGATGGTCAGACCAAGTCTTCCTGCTTCTGGGCTCACTTCCCACCTGTCAGGCTAATGGCATTGCAGCCACAATGAGCTGACATGTCTTAGAATTATTTGTGAGTCCTAAATAAAACCAAACTTTTAATTAAAACATAATGATATGTATGCTTTACATAATATAAATATGAATGCTAACAAGGCCTTCTGGCTCTGGTCAAGTGAGGAGGTCAGTAAATTCTCTTTTACTAGTAAATCTTTTACAGTAAATTGCTCTTTTAAAGCAATTATAACACTGGACTAGAGTAAAAACTAACCATTTCAGCACTCAGGAAATGACCACAGGCATCCAACAATCTGAGAAGTGCTTATGCTTGAAAAACTGCAGAATTTGGGCAACAACTGTGGTGTTCTTGCCTGGAGCTGCTTCATTCATCCCCCACCTCCCTATACCCAGCTCAACTGGCATGAACGTTCTTTGAGTCAGGGCAGGACTTGAGGACGGGGAGAAAAATTACACAATTGAAGGGAGCTCATATAATCTTGGGTAGGGAGTGATTCGATGGTGAACTGACAAACTCAGTGGTGTGCAAGCAGGAAGTGCTACAGGCTCTGCTGGTTTGAAGTTGTGGTCATGGCTGCAGTAAGCCTATGCTTGGCTGAAGCTGTGTGCATGCCCAGCAGAAACCCAAAAGAGCCCAGGCTAGCCAAACACTCCTGGTCAACTCTGTGCCCAAAACCTGGTAGCATGGATGGACTGTAGTTGTGGTCTGCAGTGATGTGCCTTTTCCCCTCACAAGAACACAGAGTTGCAGAGGCCCTGAGTTCAACCGTGTGATTGAAAGACATAAACTGAATCACATAAGTTCCTCTAAAATGAGTCAGTCAACCTGAGCAAGGCTTAAAACTGGACAGTAATATCAGACAAAGGTGTGATTGGGCTCCATTAAAAGAGGGCTGTTCAGAAACATGACCATAATTCTTAGGAATTAGTTAAACAAAAGAAGAAAAACACTTGTATGCTGAAAATTATAAACCAAACCAGAGAAAAATTTTAAAAAGTCTAAATAAATTGAGAAAGAGTCTTTGTTCAAGAATTAGAACATTCATTATTGTCATGATGCCAATTGTTCCTAAGGTGATCTTTAAATTCAATGCAGCAGGCTTTGCGGGCAAAAATTAACAAGCTCATCCTATACCTTACAAGAAAACACAAAGGACTTAGCATACCCAAAATAATTTTGACAAAGAACAAAGCTGGAGTCTTGTTATGGTCACCCTGCAAAAGCAGAAGGGGTGGGAGCCCCCAAATGAGATTTGGATGTTGAGACTGACAATGCCACACACCCCAGAGGGTCTGACAAGCTTCATTACTTACAAAATTGAGATTTCAGGGGACAGCAGGACAGGCTTTTCAAGCAAGGCTTTACAGAACCTGATTTCAAAGTAACATAAAATTAAAATCACAATCATCAAGCCAGTGTAGTTCTGGGGAAAGGAGAGCGCAGGGGTCAATCGAGAGAACTGGGAGTCCAGACATAAACGATTATATTTACCGTCAACAGTTTTTGGAGAAACGAGCAGAGTTGTCAATGGGAAAGGATAGTCTTTTCAACAAATGGTGCTGTGAGAACTGGATATCCATGGGGAAAACAATGAATTCAATTCCTTGACTCCTCTATACACAAAAATTAATTGAAAATAACCAGGAGGGGGTGCTCAAAGGTAGTGTAAGCAACTAAATGCAAACAAAACGCTGCATGTTTAAGCAGGAAGCATGGAAGCCAAAAGGAGAAGGACCATCTGCCCTCAGCTCACGGTATCGGATTATATCATTGTCTGCCCAGGGAGCTGGGTTCCCAGGCTGAGCCACATGACTGGACCATTCACTGGGAAAGGAACTCTGGAAGGCTGGCACTACATGGAGCAGATCAGAACCTGCAGTTCCCTGAAGGACGCACCCCGCTAGCAGCCACAGCGCCTGTGGGAAGAGCAGGCAGGATGCAAAGCTTTGGTTGAGGTTTCTGAGCTGCAGTCAGCTTCCCTGGAAACTGTGCCTGCCCAGCCCTGCCCCAGCACTGGCAGGAGATGCTGCTGCTCTCTGGGAAGCTGCAGGGCGGCACAGCGCAGCACAGGGCCCGGGGACAGGAACTGGGCCCCTTTGTCCACCGAGTGTGTCTTCCTCTCTCCTCCACGGTCAACTTCTATTTTAGTCTCCTGTGATAAGGCATGATTTGTATTAGAGTCACTGTTTCCCATCCATGTCCCAGCCCAGATTGACTGTATGAAGATGTTGTTCACCAACAGCTTCTTTTAATCCTCTATGGAAAGAACACACATTATATAATTCAGTTTCACTGACACTCTTAAAAGAATCTCCCAAAACACAAACATGGTACTTTATCCCATAAATATATTTTATCTACCCAGGCTTTTCTCCAAATGCTCTTGATCAGAGGTATGTGCCCTCATGACATCCATTACAAACACTATTGACCTGCCTCACTGTAATCACAAATCAGTATAGAGAGAACTGACACCCAGTCTCAGGTCATGAAATCATAGGAAATCCTAATAATTCATGATAAACAGACTATTTCCCATATTGCTGCTAGATAACACCTTATATTCCTATTTTTGACATAGGAGTATAAGCAATAGTCTCTATGGTATACCCAACCCTGAGGCAATCTTTTTGACAGCTCTTCTATCATCACCATAATAATTCTTATCTCTTGATATGTAGCAGGTACAAATATCAGGAGAAGCAAAATAAGTAAATTTACACTTGTGAGTTTGGACTCATTCTCCCATCATAGCGAGTTGACCAGACACACTGCCTACATGCCACAGGCCCCGGGAGACCAGAGAAGAGGAAGAAATAGAAAGAAAGTGAGAGAAAGAGGAGGAAGGTCAATATGAGAGAGGGACAGGAAGCTATAGATAGTGATAGCATAGAAATTAGTAATACAAACAGAGATAGAGAGGGATACAGAGCAGAGTGGGAGCGAGAGAAAAAGAGAATGACTGAGAGAGTAGCGCACAGAGATTAAAAGAGTTAGTGAGAGAGAGAACTATACACAGAGAAGGGTAGATCTCTGTTATGATTAGAGAGAAATAATATCAGAGGGACAGAGAGGGAGGGAAGATGGATATAGAGAAAAAGAACAGAAAGTAGAGAGAGATTTTGTTACAAAAATAGTGAAAGGGAGAAAGAGAGAGGGAGACACACAGAGAAAGAGATAGAGAAAGATGGAGTAATAGAATTGGAGATAGAAGGAGAGAGAGAATGATAGAGCTATAAAGATAAAGGATATATGTGGACACATCAGTGTGATATAGTTCTGAAGTTAGATATACAGAAATAGAGGTAGATATCGATAAAAAGTTAGAGATACTAATATTTACATACATATTGTTACAAATTTTATATTTAATACTGTTATGTGTTTATTTAAATGCTTATGTATATATTTCTTTCTTTTTTCCTTTATATATAATTCTACCTCTAAGTATCTATTGATCTAATTGTATATCCTCTATTTGTATCCTATTACACAATAATGCTGTATAACACACTTGCCACAACATAGTGGCTTAAAGCAACAATCATTTATTAATTCTTACAAGCCCATTGATCAGCTGGGTTGTTCTGCTGCTCTGGGCCAAGCTCAGCTGATCTATATTGGGCTTTGATACATGTTGGTCAGCTGACAGGTTGGCAGGGGCCTGGCTGATCAAGGTGGACTGCGATGGAATGGATCAGGTCTGTTCCAGGTGGTATTTCATCCTTGAGCAGGCCAGCCTGGGCTTGTTCTCATGACAGTAGTGAGGGTATAAGAGAGCGAGCAGAAGTGCATTAAACCTCTTGAGGCCTAGACTCAGAGCTGGAACCCCACAACTTCCCTCCACATGCAAAACCTTGGAAATAAACTGCACCTCTTGATTGAGGAGCTGTGAATTCACATTGCAAGGAGTGAGCCCCAGGCTGGAAAATTTGCAGTGAGCGTATTTGACCCTGTGTCTCTCATTGAATCAACTATAACCCCTGCTCTGAGGACTCTGAGCATGGAGAGAATCCTGCTGACTTTTGCCTTCTCTTTATCCTCTCCCTGTTTGGCCTCAAAGGCAGATACAGTTACAGGAAATGCACAGCAGAGCAAGTATGCTAATACCTCACTTATCTATCCAGCCAGAGGATGAGAAGGAGGATCCCTGTGAATTGAAAAGTGTTGTAGAGATCACAGAGACGAGAGAGTTTGAGAAAAATCTCTCACAATAGTGTTTGAACAACTGGGTTTAAACCCAGCTGCACAGGCATAGATATGACCCTAAACATCCTACCATTGGCTTTGCAAACTGTTATAGGGGTAAACCACTGCCCAGGTGCTAGACTGACCACTGAAAGGCACTCCCACAGGACAGATCTGAGCAGCACTGTAAATTGGAACTGCCCACCTAAAGCAGGAGGGCACTTGAAACCCCTACTTGGGTCAATGGCCTGCAAACAAAACACTCAGCATCTCCATAGTATGTAAACATTGCCTAGATCCCCTGACATAACACTCAAAATGTTCAGGATACAATCCAAAATTACTCAGCACATGGAGAACGAGGAAAATCTAAACATCTCACAAGGGAAAAGCCATTAACAGATGCCAATCTTGAAATGACACGGATGTTGAGATAACAGGCAGAGCTGTACAGCCATTGATGCTAGTTGTCTAGTCCAGGACATCCTTAGGGTGGATGATGGTAATTTCCTAATTTAATACTTGTCCTGCATTTATTCATTATAATACTCCCATAAAGAAGAACTTTGATTCAAGCTCTGTGGTATCCTGAAGTACAGTTTGTACAGAAATGGCAAGGGAAATATTTGATTCTTTTTTATTTCCCTTTGAGAATAATGAGATGGTGCCTTAGCCACCTCCACAGGTGACATATTAATTTTGAGTTTCATCAGTGAACCTGTGTGTTTTATATATTATGTCTTTAACATGCTTGAATAGGTGTTGACCCTTTGGTGCTCACATTGTCTTCTCTGTGGTCAGTGAGAGACTCTGTGAGTTGGCTTCTTTGTCCTGTGGCGTGACCTCCATTCTCTCTCATAGCTTGCTTGCTTTTTGAAAGAGACGAGATGTCATTGACCTTGTCCATTGCCTTCCCACTCCTGGATTCAGATTCAGCTGTTTCTCAACTGAGCCCTAGTCTTTCCGTGAGAAATGGTATTTGATGCTGAAGGACAGATGCTGGGAGAGGTCATTACTGCTGGATGGTTATTCCTTTCTAGTTTTTTCAGTAGATAGCTAAAAAAAGTATTTTTTAGAGAAAAATGGAGTCAAATTATAGATCACAGGTTTTTACTAAAATTTTGTATATGCCTTTTCCCCTTATACTGAAATCTTGATTTCTAACGTAGCAACATAAATTTATAAAAATATAAATATATAAAGAATACTATAATTACCTCTAACAACACTGCACCCAGACGGTGCAATTTAAGATTCTTTTTTCTTTTTCTTGCTCTCCTTCCTTCCTTTCTCCCTCGCTCTCTCTCTCAGGACACATTACATTCCATGAATATATTCTAACCCCCATAGTGCCCTCTTTTCCTAACTGTAGCTCCATAGTTCTTATTGTATTCTGTAGAGTAATTTCCTTTTACTAATTTTTTAAGAATTTTCTTTCCACTCTAGTGTGACGGCATTTTCTCCTCTCTTAGCTGTAAACCACAATTCTGTCCAGCAGGGATGTGCTGGGACTCCAAGGCACTGAGCTGCTTCCTGCAGAGCGACCTGGAACGTTCTCTTCCAGAGCTGCTGCTGTGACACCTCATGTCCCTGCACGTGTGGTCCCCAAGGCAGAAGGAAGAGCAGCCTGAGTCCCCTCCCTTCCTCCTTTCCCAGCTGTCTGTTAGGATGGCAGAAATGAACCACCTGAGAGAGAGGCCAGAACAATGATGGAGAGGGCATTTTTCTGCATTCTACTATGAATACTGTAAACATGTGTCCAAATACATTTATAAAAGAGGGGAGGGTGAAAATCTGCATATGAATCTCTTCAATTCTCCCATGAATTCATTATTCTTGTTTGATCAATTATCTATCCATCTATGAATGCAAGTTAAGTCACTGATATGGGTACAATTCCTGAGGAGAGGGCTGCCTAAAGAAACACAGGATGATGAAGGAAATCTGAATTGCAGATAAACAACAAATACTTTTTTAGTTCAAGTGTGTCCCGAAGATTGCATAGCACCCTGCACTTTTTAATTTCACTAAATCTGACAAGTGTATGTGAGGTGACATTTTTACATGAGAATGAGTATAAATCATCTAACAAATTGACTTGTCACACACAGACACACACACACATCCTTCCATTTGACTTTAAGGAGAGTCAAATATACACCAACATAACTGATCCTAACTCTTTCACCAAAGCAGGTTCAGTGCTCATCAGCTTTGCTGTGGGTGCCTCACAGTTTGCTGACAGATGTGAGAGGAATGTGGTTCAGGGTGAGAATACAGAAGCTGCATCGCAGGACAAGCCCATGGAGCAGCGTGAACACTGAACCCTGAGTTGCAGGGAAGTCCCCTGACTCAGGAACACTCCCTGCACCAGGGGACATGGAGCTGCATCCATGGCTGTCCTGCCCCCTCCATCGCCTCAGGTTGTCCCTCCCTCTGCTCTGGGCTCTCAGGGCTCCTGGCTCCTCCTCTTCTGCAGAGGGCCTGCTCTCAGCCTGCCCCAGGAGGCTCTCAGGAAATGGGCTGAGCAGAGAGGCAGGCTCCTCCCCAGGCCTCCCCCAGCCCCACCCCCTCTGGGTCATCAGCTGGGTGGTCTTCTAGGAGAGCCCTCAGTCACTGCCTGCCTGTGACAGCTGTCCAGAGCCTGGCTCTGACTCCCTCCTTGTGTCCTGGGCTCCCTGTCTTTGGAGCAGGGCTGGAGTGTGAGAGGGTGTCGGCTCCTCCTGTCATCTCTCCCTTCCTTCTAAGGCCAGAGTAGGAAGGCATGCTGCGGGCTGTCACCCTCCTTCTAGCTTTCCTGGCTCCTGGTAAGTGTGCTGCCTCCATGCTCCTAGGATTTTTCTCTTTTTTGGCAACGGGAGGCCATACCGAGGAATTCTATTAGCTCTTCCTCATTATTTTTTGTTGTTCCCATTGCAGCCATTCAGCTATCTTCCAACTTGGAAGGGACACAGATGTCAGTCACCAGACAGGCTGGGTCATCTGTTGTAATCACTTGTGATATTAAAGAAAGCAGCGACTACGTCCACTGGTACCGATACCAGAAGAGGATGGCCCCACAACGCCTTCTCTACTACCAGTTCTCCAGCTCAAATGATGTGCTGGATTCTGGGATCAGTTCACGGAAATACCATGCTTATGAAGGCACAGGGAGAACCTCTAAACTTTTAATCAAAATTCTGGAAGAAAGTGATTCTGGTGTGTATTACTGTGCTGCCTGGGAGAGACAGTGATTCAGATCTACCCTATCCTGCTCTGAAAATTTTGCTTGTGGTTGCCAAGAGCAGCGTTGACACACAGGATAGATCAGCCCCTGCCTTCCTTCCTGCTTTGACTTCACTGTGCTCTGAATAAAAGAGAGTCTCTGAGCTCAATCTCCAACCCCCTACCCTTAAATCCCACTGGCCTCCCTGCTCCCCAGTGAGCCATAGCAGGTTCCAAAAACCCACCTCCCATTTCCAGGCCTTAGACATGAAGTCTGCCAGACAGCACAATCCTTCAGCTGTCCTAGGAGCTTGTGGAGTCCATTCAATCTGCTTCCTGGTACAGACATGGTCACCTAGAGTAGATGTGATCAGAGAGACATTCAGGAGAGCAATCTGGGAAGGCTACTGGTACCTAATCATTTATACAATAATTTCCCAGAAAAACTGGCTTCGAAAGTAGCTCCTGCCTTACTCAGGAGAATGAGAAATGATGGAATGAAAACTTTGGACTTCATGAAGACCTCAAGCTGGTATCTGATTTATCTCTAAGACAAACTGATATTTATCTCACCATAACCAACCATGGCACTGTTGAGACAGTGAAAGGGCGAGAAGAAAGCGATGGTTGTGGAGATGCCAACCATGTATTCTACTTACACCTTCTTTTGAAGTTCAGTCACAGCCAGAACTGTTCTGTCTTAAACAAGTAAAGCCAAAGTTCGTTTCCACCCCCCCCATCATTGACATGGCCAAGTACTAAACTGAAATGAATCTTATCATATTATTTTTTTCTCAATAAGTAAAATTAAAGGGCACTTTAGATGAAAAATCAGATAATAAATAGTATATATTTGAATTGAAAAGTCATATATGGAAGTATTTTGGTGTGCTATTGGTCCATGTTTAATGTTGTGAAATTAGTCCTGAGGTACAGAAATGCCGGATTCAAATGTGCGTGGTCTCTTGTGTATTGGATCCTCCAATTTTCTGCCACGACTCTTAACCTTGACTCTAGCTTAGAGTTCAAGTTCCTAGAACAGTGTTTCTCAAACTGTGGCCCGTGGACCACCTGCATCAGAAGCATCTGGGAGACTTTGAATCCAAGTGTAGGTTCTGCATAGCAACCAACACAATAACTCAGAATCTTAGGATGAAGGCTGAAAATGTGTCATTTCCAGTGACCTCCACACTTATTCTTATTCAGATTGATTTGTTAGAACTGTTCTCCCAGTAGTAACTGATAGGGTCACTTGTCTCCCTCTGAGATGGCCCGGTCCCCAGCCTGACACAAGAATGCTTTCTAGAAAGGTGCTCATGGGCTTTCTCCCAACACACAAATGCCTCCTCTCTTATCACCCCCTGGATGCTGCTGCTCTAACAGGTCATCACATTTCTCCATGACATTTGCACCAGAATCACAAGTGGAAACTCCAGTTCCTTCTCGCTTCTGTGACCTCAGTCAAGAAGTATAGTCCACTAAATGAACCAGCTTTAACTTGCTCTACTGTACCAGGGACCATGTATTTTAATTACTTTGCAGCTTTATGAAAGTTTATTCCGTACCTTGAAGCATTAACACATTCTCATTTATATTTATAGTGTTTAGGCTTTGTGTTCCTCACTTATGTCAGTGATCTTCTTTGGATTGTATTTTTGTGTATGGGGGTAAAGTAGGAATAAAGAAACCTAATTAATGTATGACACACATTTTAAGAAATTTACTAGAATTATGACTGATAACACTATACCAAGACATTTCAGAATTTCAGGAATTTTATATAATTTTTAGAACACATATTATTAACATTTATCCATGCAATATAACCTTAGAAGACTTTTCCTCGTTTATTTAACATCATTCCCATGTAGTTTAACATAACAAATAAGACTAATATCTGCATTTTTTATAGGAGGAGAGAACAAATTCTTTGAGATGAGTTGTTTTGGGGGCCCTCTAGAGAAATTCAATGTTATTTCCCGGTAAAAAAGACTTCATTTAAAATTTGATTTGGGGAAGTTTGTCAAAAATATCAATGTTTTAAAACACTTGGTCAAGTAAGATTATAGGCCATTGCAAAGCTTAGTTTTACAATGTAATGCTTAGTTATCCCCTTAACCATGCTGACACTTAAAGATTTTCAGTAAACTATAGAAAGTTAAATGTTTGTAAGAAAAACATGAGATGCTGTGATAAAAGACCTGCTAAAAACAAAACAGGAAATTATTCTGATAAACAAAATTAGCTTAGGACAAATTTACTTCCTAACAAAAAATTCTCTGTTTCTTATAACCTCTTTTACTGAAAACATACATTTTCTCATAGCATACTTTATTTTAATGTGGCAAAAGTAATGTTTCCTAGTAAACTCAAACATCTTTTAGTTTTTCTGTAATAACAAGCCCAAAATAGATCAACTTAGACTTATTTAACAATTACTATTTCAGTGTTTTATCCCACTTAGAAATGATCTGGAAACTCAATTAATTCCCATCATTTAACTTAGCAGAACTCTAAGATTTCAAGTTATCAAAAAGGTTTTGAAGTTATTTTTAAGTATATGTACCATAACACATAATTATTGTTAAAAAGTTCACCAAAGAAGGTTTTGATCTTACTTACATCTATTTAGTTTACTTGTCCCCAATAATTATGTTCAGATTACCTACAAAAATTTCATGAGACATTAGACAGAGTCAACCATCAATTTTTTTGCTGCCAAATTTTGTAACAGAGATAATGTGAATTTCTTTGACTTTCAGTAAACCTATGTAGAACAAAAGTTTTATATTTAATGCTGATAACTCTAATGACAATAAACTTAAATTAGCTTTAATACTGAATATTTTCCTAGATCACGTGATTGTGAAATTCATTTGGGTTAATTTCTATTACATTTTTGAGAGAATACTCAATTATATATAGTGCTTGTTTTAAGCCGATTAAATAGAGTTCTTTTAGAAATTATTCCATTCAGAGGTACGAAAATATCACGTCTATCTTCCATACATTTATATAGACACACATACATAGAGATGCCATAGCTATTGTTTTAAAATTACTGCCATGAATCATGTACAGTACTTCAAAGCTCACTAGTTATGAAATAATAGTTCTATCCAAATTGTGTTTCTGGCAGATGGAATAAAATAAGTTTATCCACTTAGACAGTTAAAGCTTTCTTTCTTCTAATATTTGTAAAGACACTGACGATGCTAGATTTGGGGCAAGAGTTTGCAATAGCTATAGCTGTTTGGGTCTTTATTCATTTAGTCTTAGGAATTGGTGATAGTCTAGATAACAGTTCCTGGAGATGTCCCAGGCTTTTTGAGATAAGTAGGGGTGGTTTTGGGGATTCATGAAAGGGAATGAGTGGAATCTGAACACCTCTAGGGCTACATTTCCAGTTTCTCAAAGATTTAAAGGTAAGGATACTTGCTTTCAATTCCTCAGAAATTGTGTTGTAAGTTAAATGTTATCATAGATTAGTCTACCTTTCCAACTACATCATCCCTAATTTGCTTCTTTCCCTCTGGGTATATAGCTTTATTTTAAGTTAGGGAAGAGGCTTATATGAAAAACAGTGCTATCAGGCTCTGAACATCAGCTTCCAATTTGGCCAAATTTCTCAACATAAATTACTAAATTGTTTCAAGTATCTTGTCAGGTTTCATCCAGGGCAAACAGTAAATATTTCTAGTAGTGTTAAACAATCCCATTAAATTTTATTTTTAGTTTCCCCTTGACTGTTTAAGGGAATAACACAGCAGCATACGAGAAAATCTCTCAGAATTTCCTTAACTCTCTGAGGGGCCCATACAGGGCCTCCTTCAAATCTGGCTATGGGAGTGTCTGTAAAGCCATTAATGTAATGAAATTTTATATAGTCTTTTCTTGTAGGTACCTCTTATATCTTAATTTTTCATTACCCTTTTGCCACAAAAGTTTCAATAAGGCTGTTTTGGAATATTGAAAACTTTGCTTTTAAGTGTGCTTCTTAAATGATCTTATATAAATGCTGGTGTAATTCCCCTGAGGCTGGTAGCTTGGTAGGCCCCTAGCCACAAGTGGAGTTTCATCTCTATTTCTTCCCAGCCAATTCTAGCCACAAATGGGATGCAACCCACATTTCTGTATGACCATATTTTGTGCCTCTAACCTGACAGCTACCAAGTCAAGCTCTCAGGACATAAACTAAGCTGAGCAAGATCTTCCTGTTTTTTGTAAATATTTTACAGCTTCTGAGACCATTGTTTTTAAGCACTTGTGCCAGAGGTGGCACGTTTGAGTCTTTAAAAATTAAAGATGGCATTCAATTTGTCTTGTCTTTGATTCTCAAGTCTAGTGCACAAAAGGACAAGTTTTACAAGCTCAAACTAGCCCCAAAGTGGCCACTGTAATTTTAAATCATCTTCAGTATTATTAGTCCACTGGGACAAAAATTTACTAAAGAAAGACTGTAGTTCTTAAATATAAACCCAGCTGGAGTTTCCAAGGGAGGGAATTCTGAGGAACTTGTAGAAAATGAAATTTCCATGTTGAAGCACAGCTGGACCAAGAGACACCAGTTGCAAGCCCCAGGTTTTTACCTGGCTACAGCTGTTTGGAGAAACTACACAAAACTCAGAATTTGGGTCTCACCATATAGGGAATAAATCCTCACATGGCAATAGTCATAGCCAGCTGAAACAGAGAAAGCCTTTCAGATGGCGAGAACTGTGAGCTGCCGTAAGGTGGTCCAAACAAGGAAATTTTTTCAGACAGCAAAAGTTGTGAGTTGGCTTGACACAATTGTCTCCTGGTCGATTGACCCCAGAATGGGCTATCGTCCTCCAAACCCTAAGGAAATGCAAATACTTCGGCCAAAAGGGAGGGAGATCAGAACTTGAGAGGGCTCATGATTGGAGGAGCCAGTGGTCCGAGGAAATGGTGAGCACACAAGGGGACTTGTATTGGTAACAAACCTATTTCCAGGGGATGCTGGTGTGCAAAGATGAAATCTCTCCAGATCCCACTTCTGACACCATTTGTCAATATATAAAAACAGGAATCAGTTTAAGGAGCTTAGCATTTATTTGGGATCAAGGAATTGCAATTCAGGGAACACAGATTCAGGTAGGAACCCAAATAGCATCCTGTTTACAAGAGAAAGATCAGAATTTTTATTAGAAAATGGGAAGAAGATGAGGTAAGTTGTATTAAAGAAGAGTTCAAGGGTACTAGACAAGGTAATGCTAAGATTGTGCTTTACAAATTGGTTTGTGATTCAGTTATCAAGCAAAAGTCTAATACTCCATTGATTGGTTAGCGATTTGGTCATCAGTAAAGTTCAAGTTCATCAGTTCTTACAAACAGGATATTCTTGTCCTTACCGACTGCATGGAATGTTGCCAATTTAGTCAAGTTTGGAAGATAAAGAAAGCAAGATGAGCAAGGCAATTCCTCAGAAATGGCTGCTCCAGCTTCTTTTTAATATGGCCCCACTTGTGTCATCTTTCACAGTGTGCAGGCTTGGGAAATTAATTTAAAATTCCAGCCCTGTTTTCCCCATCTCTAAACTGAGGATTATAATATTTAGCCCACAGGTTCATTTGCAGGATTTACTAAAACAATGAACATAACCCAATTAGAGCAGTGCTAAAGAATAGTCAACGTCCAATCAAAGAATGGTGTTACTGCTGTTATTATTCCACCAACATTCTTTAAGCAGTTCTCAGATTTCCCACCATTTATCGTCCCTCGCTTCACAATGTCGTCACACTTCTGTCTCTTCTCTTTCCAGCCCCTCATTCCCTCCCTCATTTCTCTCACAAGTCACCTCCTTGTGCCCCCAGGGAAGCAGTGGTTCAGGTCCCAACCTGGCCTCCACCACGCACCAAGATGCACATCCTCTCAGCGTTTTTCCCAGTGAGATCATTCTGGGCTTTGCGTCACTCAGGAAGGAAGCTGAGCCATGCTCGGCTATCCACAGTGCCATGCTGGGCCACCTTGTCTTGCTCTGGACCCATCTGTTTCCAGGTGAGCCCCCATTGCCTTCTCCAGTTAGGGGTGTGTGGGGAGGCTATAGGGATTTTGCTTTCCCTGCTTCACCACTAACTTCCTCACAGGCAAACAGGTGGCAGTGAAGCTGGAGTAGGAAGCCTCAGTGGTGGTGTGTGCAAATAGCTTTGCCATCCTGGTGGGCCTGGCCACACCACGGTCTGCTACATCCACTGATACTGCCAAAAGGAAGGCCAAGACCCCAAGAGGCTCCTCCAGCTGGCCATGTTTAAGTCAGATGTTTAGAGAGATTTGGTCCTGAAAGCAGATAAAGTCGCCAAGAGGCCATAGAAGCCAAGTATTGCCAGAGCTGTCTCCTGGCAGTGCTGGGGCTGGAGAAGTGTGGTGCAGGAATATAATAGTGTGTTGCCTGGGACCCACAAAAAAGTACTTGGACTCCCCGTCCATTCATTTCTGGCAACTTACATCACCTCTGGGCCCCTTAGGTTGGCCTGGGGCCATTCTTCAGCATCATAGACTTTCTTGGAGGCCACCTCTGCAGGCCCACTGCAGAGCCTCAAGTGGACAAGCTGGTGCAGATTCAGGAAGCCATCTAGTCAGAGGAGACCTTTCTAAAGTTCATCCAGGTAGCATTTCTGAAGCATTTGGAGGAGAATCTGTGCTGCTTAATCCAACAACCACTGGCCACACTAGTGGTTATTGAGCACTTGAAATGTTACCAGACCAACAGTCCAAGGTGAGATAGACTGAATGTGCAAAATACAAACCATATTTTGAAGACTTAGTGTTGAAAAAGTAACATATCCTATTAACAATATTTATATTTATTGCATGATGAAATGATAATACTTTGGATATCTTGGACTAAATAAAAATAGTCCTAAATTAATATTACCTGTTTATTTTTACTTTTTTTAATGCAGCAACTAAAAAAAATTATTTGTGGCTCAAATTGGCAACTCACATTTACTTCTATTGCATAGGGCTGTTACAGACTCACAATTTAAGAATTTCACCATGTCCTCTGAAGAATGCACAAGTAAAACATTTTGCAAATAATTTGAAGGATAAAGGACTCTGGAGATGTAGCAGAAAATGTCTAAAGCTGAGACTGGAACTGAATTCCTAAACCCAGTTTCTAAGTTGTTGCCCCAACATCCATCAATCATTTTACAGCAGAGGGGTCAGCTGTTAGATGCCCAGGAAACAATATTGCCACCTTCTCGGCGCCCTCGTCCATTAGCAGGCCCACCACTCAGATCATGGTGGTAAATGACAATCCTCATACAGGGTGATGCAGTCAACCCTGGGGAGACGTTGGGCCCTCTGTCTTCCATTTCTCCCCTAATGCCACCCCATATGGGAATCTGGGGGGATCTCCACCTCTGCTCCCTCATCTGTAAAACAAGATGCTGTATATCTGCTAAAATTATATGACTCTGATTTCTGCATTAAAACAAAATCATGAAAAAGTTTTAACTATCTTCTCTACGTTTTTATAAAGCCAATCAGCTTCTTGAAAAGAAAAGAAAGGAGGAGATGGGAAGGGAAAGAAATCCTGATCCTCCAGCCCCAAACAGGAAACAGCTCTGCTGCTATTTGTAGGGAAGGAAAACAAAAAGCCTTTGAGCTCTAAGCTGAATTGAAACACTTTTTCAACTGAAAATTCAAAGTTTATGAACAGTTTAATAACACTGATAAAATGATTAATGAAAGGAAACTCCAAATGATCTGAAGGAAATTTGTTCCTCAGTTTCCTTAAGTGATCGTCTCTCTTCCTGAGCTTTTGTTTTTGCATGTAGAAAATAAGAGGCATCAGATGTGTTAAGGAACTCACTCATTCACAAATATCTACACTGTACACAGTAAGTGAATTAATGCTCTGTAGCGATGTCTCCAAAATACCTCCAAAAATCCTTGATTCACTTTTGAATTTTTACGTATGGTGGCTGGTTCCTCCATGAACATCTTCTCCCCAAGCTGCGGACAATGATCAGGTATTCGCCATAGGGCCTGACCCTCAGGATCCCCTCCCTAAGTGATGTCCATTTCTGAGCATCTCTCAGACCCTTACCAGCGTGGTTGGGGTGCACCCAGGAACACTTCCAATTCTGCATCCAAAGTCGTCAACCAACTTTTCACGGGTGTGTTCAGCTCAGTCTCCATGACTGACCTGGAGGTCCTTTAATCTTTAGTCCATCCACTGTTATACTCTGTCATGCTACCTTCAACTATCATGCAGCAGAAATGCACCAGCCACGTCCTTGCCTGGTTGAAAATCTGAGAAGGATTAGGAAAACAGCTTTTGTAATCAAATCTTCTGATAGCAAAAGGACATATCCTGGGAAAACAGCATCCCAAATTTTCAAATATGTTGTTACTTTAGGTCTTTATTATTTTTTGAATCAAATTCTCCAGTAATTAACTTTCCCTAACACTTTGGGTACAGGAAAAATAGGCCATTTGTAGCCAGTTCCCTCCTTGCTCACGTTTGCTGTGAGTGGGGATGTGGGAGATGTCTCTGAAGGAAAGTATGGGTGTGCCTGCTTCACAGACTTGGTCATGAAGCTCCACCCCACAGAGTGTTGTCTGGGAGGGCAGAGTTGAGACCCCATAGCACCTCATGATGGGGAGTTCTTCCGTCTGGAGATGCCGTATTATTCAAGTCAAGGAAATAACAGCAGATAAGAAGCCTA
This sequence comes from Equus quagga, assembly GCF_021613505.1. NCBI lineage: Eukaryota > Metazoa > Chordata > Mammalia > Perissodactyla > Equidae > Equus > Equus quagga. Next base: position 35,032,134 of record NC_060274.1, on the reverse strand, counting down.
CACAAAATCCCAAATAGGCCTCCCATTAGTAGATCTGTGCTCAGCCTGCTTCAACGGAAGCAGAGAAGAGAGGAAAGAGGTGAAGATCATGGATCCACTGAGCTCCCACGTCATGCCAGGGGTTGTGCTATGTACTTTCCTTAAACTGATGCTGAGAGATAGGCTTTCTCATTTCGTTTACATAGTTGAGGATGCTGAGTGTTAGATGGTGAATAAATCAAACTGATAAAAAGCAGAATTGGAACGAAAAGCAGCCCTGAATGATTTCTATAGCACACTGTGTGGACTTGGTATAAAGGAAATAAGTCTGAGTTCTAGTTCTACCATTTTCTACCTGAGAGGGCTAACATTACACCCTCATCCCCTCTGGGACCTACTTCCTGCCTCAAAATATTGTCATTTAGACACAATGAGCTAATGGATGTAAATAATTTGGAAATTGTAGACATTATATGAAGATAGAGAATTATAGTTTCATTTTAGCATCTTACATCCATTCCAATCAGATCTATAATATGAATTATCTCTTAACAATAACCAAATTTTCAGGAGCCATCACTGTCAGGAATGCACTGTGCTTGATGCTATAGGGAATTTAACAATGACTAAAACATATGGGTGATGTAGAAAAAATGAAATTTAGCACAGAATATATGAAAGTAACAGGTAACACCTGGTCAAGAAAGATAGCAGTGCTCTCTGCTAAGTGATAGAGTTATTTGTTGTTATATTGACTCAGATGAGGGAGAGAAATCCTTCAGAAAAGATGCTAAAGATATTAATTGATATTGCTCATGAATGAAGAGTTTTTGTGTCAGATGTTTAAGAGTTTCATTTTGTCCCAATCTTGGCTGAGCCAAAAGCATAAGGCAACAGTCACAAGGTTTGCCTGCATCTGTAACAAAAGGGACCAGATAAGTGATTCTAGCTGGGGACAATAGCCCCTCCAGGGGACATTAGTGATGTCTGAAGAGACTTTTCCTTGTCACTGTGGGTTGGGAGTGCTATTGGCATCTAGTGAGGAGAGGACAAGGATGTTGTTAAACATCCTGCAAAGCACAGGACAGCCCCTGAGCCAAAGAAGTATTGAGACCAAAATGTCAGTAATAGCAAAATTCAAAAACATGGGGCTAGCTGAAAAGACTTTTCTGAAAGACTTGCTATGAGGTGGCCAGTGTTGGTAACTCTGAATTTTGTCATGAAATACAGCCCGCCTGGATACAAGAGGAGTTTACAGAATCCTTGGGGACACTGATTCTGCAGAGACTTTTTCTAAAGAGTACTGTTGGGAGTGTCTTGGTAACCTCTCTCCTCCCCAGTGAGGAGGTAAGGAGGCAACACTTCCACTTCCACACCAAGCAAGGGGACTCCCCAGGCCCTGGGATGCTGTGAGTTCAGAGCAGAGGTCTGTGTGAGGGGTCATGGAGGCGTTTGACTATCCTGAGGGCTGGTGGGCAGAGAGAACAGTGATGACTGTCACCTGGAAAAGTCAAAAGGTGTCTTCAGTTCTTAGCAGACTTGATAACTTGGACCAACTTTCCTGCTGAAATCAACAAAACAATCTTGATGAAATAATAATAATAATAAAGAATTTTCCTAAAATGTTCTAAGACCTAAAAAGATAAAAGGGTATGAAGAGCTTTTACCTTCGTAAATGGACTGGTTCTTTTGGTGTCATTTTGTTATGAGTCAAGCTTCCATATGGTACTGACCAATCAGTACCCTCAGAAATGACTGATCTGGGCTTGGGGCTCTGAGCCACTCATTTCTTCTGCTAGCACCATGGAAGACCTCTTTCTCCTGCTCCAGCTTCCCTATCTCTTCAGTCTTCTTTTTGGGCACACAGCCTGGGCAGACCAGATGTTGTGGGTATATTTATCCGCTTTTACTCTTTGAATGCAAACTTGCTGTTCTATTTCTCAGATTGGTTCAGGGATTTAAAAAATTAATGTTTTATTAGGGGCAGTAATCTGTCCAAACAAATAGCCCATGTTGTTTCAATTGTAATACTGAGCCACTTAGAATACCCTTAATGTTTATTAGCTTTATGAGAATATACTCTGGCACCTGCGGACAAATATGGGTTTTGTAGATCTTCTGGCCAGCCCTGCAGATCCTGGTCAGGAACAAATGAATAGTCACTCAAGACACCATGGCTTAATGGTCGCCTTAGGCACACATCTGGTAGAGTTCCCTTTCTTGACAGTCTGTCATAGGAGCCTTCTCCTTAGTGGTGGGGAAAGGCTATGAAAATAGCCTGTCTTTTCTGTTTCGTGATCTTGCTTTATCAGGAACTGTCATGTTTAGGGTACAGCAGGAGGAGGGCTAGAAACCCCATGGCCTGGACTTAAGTAAACAATGAAAATGTGCAATGAGCATAATGTTTTCGAAATTTGTAGCCAGCGCATTTTTATTCTTCCCTATGTTGTAGCACCTGTAGCTGTTACTCTACTTAGGCAAACTATGAGATTTACCACCCGTGGGAGGAGACGGTGGCTGTGCCCAGAACAAGCTCACTTTTTGACTTAATCATGGGATCTTGGGCTTGAAAGTCAACTTAGTTGAAAAAGGAAGGGATGTTCTAAATTTCCGAATCTCTGATGTATAGGTCAAAAGGCAAGCCTCACAAACTAGGAACACAAATGTTACTAGAGGTGCAAGACACAGAAAACTGGGGAGTGATGTTGTGAAAGTTAGCATTCCCCTTGAGAGGAAGGGGTAGCACTTCTGGCTGGGATGTGTTGTGAGATGGTGGGGAGACAGGCGGTGAAGGGACTTCTAGTTCCCTTGTTTCTGAGAGTCTTATCCCAGAAGGACAGAAACTTCAACAGAAACCCAAAACAGGTGGAGAGAGAATCTGAGAACAGCTGGCTGATGTCAGGCTTCCCCAATAGGCCATGGTAGAACAACATCAACAGTGGAAGGTATTTGCAAAGATGAGCCCAAACCAGCACTGATTTTCCCCACAGGCTCCACATGTAGGAGATCAAAATGCCTCTCAGGGTCTCTAAGAAGGTGAGAGGTGCCGGGGGGAACAGCACATGCAGTACACGCAGGATGGGGATGAGAAGCTGCAGGGTGGGAAGTTCATATCCCAAGGCATGGTGTGAATCACTGGTGGGTTTCAGGTCCGGTTATTGCACCAGCCAATTCAGAGGAAGAGGCCAAATCCCAGAGACCAGCAGGGTAAAGGGCTGGAAGTCAGTGAGGACACAGAGGTTGACAGGAGGAGACTATAAGAAGTAACGCTCTTCCATGTGTAGTGATGTCATGTGGGGACAGCAGGAGGAAGAGAGGAACAGAAAAGATGAAGGCTGCACCAAAGAGACTGAGCTAATCAGAAAGAGACCGTTCCAAATTGGAAGAAACCATTTTAAATCGATAAGTTTAGTGACTCCCTCCAATATCAGAATGAGGAAGAGATGAGATAACCATTTATACACAATACGGACGCTCCCTCACAACACACACTGAGTTGTATGTATGTATGTATGTATATATGTATGTATGTATATATGTATGTATTTAGTGTGTGTATGTTCTACCATGTGCCCTGCTCAAAGGTGCCTTGGTTAGGCGACACCAGTGGGGACCGAAATCCCATCCCTTGCCGACCCCCCTCTACACCCGGGAGCAGGGCTGGGCCAGCCTGGAGAAACAGTGCCTTTTTCTAATTATTTCTCCTGGGGTGCATCTTTTATTAATTAGTAAATTAGATTTGTATGCTATGGGAGCCCCTATTTATGAGGTAAGAAGTACATAGAGTTATGTAGACAAGATACAGGGTTTTAAATAAATTCAATCCATGAAGCTTCTTGGCCTAAGGAAAGACAGAAGTAGTCTAGATAAAAAGAATTATCAAGAACCAATGAAAATAGTATCGTTTGAATCCAGTAACCAGACTTTAAATTCCAGAGCCTTGAGAGAAACTGACAATCATCACATACATAGGGGGATAAAAGGCCTTTCCATAGACTACATAGACCACAGAGTGAAGGAGCCCAAATGCTGGAGTCAGAGGACAGGAGTGGACTTGATCATCTCCAGTGACGTAACACCCACTCTAGCGATTGCTGTGAGAATTAACATTATACATTCAAACTGCTTAGCACCAAGTCTGGAGTAAAGTGAGGACTCATTAAGATCAGTTATTAGTACCTGTAATTAAATTTCACTTTTGACCTTATCCCCTTGTATGAAATAATTGGGCCAATTAGTCAAGAAAAGCCTTCCTTCAAGGACATTGCCAATATTGCTCTCTCCACTAGATACGTCTATCTCTACCTCTATGTCAATCTCTGTCTCCCTCTCCACCTCCATCACCATCTCCATCTCCATCACCATCTCCATCTCCATCACTCTGTATCTACCTGTCTGTCTATTTACCCAAATATCTAGAAATGAACTTGTGGGCTTGTTGTTGACACAACCTGACTAATATTCTCCAGATAAACCAGGCACCTCAGAAATGTCATGGATGACATTTCTGTTTGATCCACTTATTTCCTTTCCCGAAACCAGCAGACACACACATCTGACACTTACCTGAGGTTTCTGGCCACCAGCATCCTCAATTCTCCTCTTTGTCCTTGGAGGCAAAGCCTGGGCAGATAAGATGTCCAGTAAGAAGCAATCATCTGCCATTTGCTCCGGGCTAGTGAGTTTGTTCTTCCTTCTGTTCAGAGTATGTGAGAACCTAAAGAAAATATTTAATGCAACCTCTGAGTATTTCAGAGAAAAAGGGTGTTTTACTCTTTTTAGTTAATAGCCAAAGTGGTACAACCAGAAATATCTATGTCTACAGGAGAAGAAAAGGATAAATATATTCATGTACAGTACTCAGCATTGTATCTGCTACCTTAGTCATTTTGTTGTTGGTGCCAACAAAATGAAGCAGGCTCTGGAGCATCTGATAAATATTTGGTCTGTTACACACCTGCTCAGAAGCTTTGACCCAGGGTGAGCATCGGTACCCTCTCTTCCTCCTTCTGTTGCCCCTGTGCAGGGGAGTAGCGAGTCCTTCTAGTCTTAGGCCACTGCCCTCTGCTCCTCAATATTCAGTTTCCCAGTGTTGGTCACCTCAGAAATGGTACTTACTAGAAAATAGGGCAGCTGCCTCAGGGAAAAATCCATCCATCAAGTCAGCTTCTTCCTCTCTTTTCTCCTCAGGAGGACAAATCCAGTCAGTGTTCACATCAAACCCACGTGATACCTGACAGAGCTGGACACAAGTTTCAGGGAAAACCGGTGTCCAGGGTTAAAGGAGCTCTAATACACACAGTTTTCAGAGAAAACCATATGGAAATCATAAAAGCAAGTGAAGAAGATTAGCTGAAGAAAGGTAAAAGGAAAAAGAGGAAAAAAGTTCTCTAAGAGTGGAAAAGTGAAATATCAATAATATTTGACTGATTTCCCAGGTTTCTATTTCCAAGTGGGCACCACCACATTTAACAATGAAACTTGGGGAAAATATGAAATGGTTGACACCATGGGGAAGTTAAACTAAAAAATAATGATAGTAGCTCTGATAATATCTAACAATTACTGAAAATTTTTTAGATGCTAGAGGCTGTTCTAGGTACTTTTAGTTACTTAATCTGCATAAACTTTTGAGATGGGTATAATTATTTCATCCATTTTCAGATGAGGAATTTGAGGCACAAAGAGATTAAGAAATTTGCACAGGGTCAGGCAGCTTCTAGGTGATGGAGGTGAACAAGGAAATAGCAGCTGACATTGAAAAATGCTTCAATGACGTGAGAAGTTCCTCAACAGGAACTGAAAGAAGAAGAATACAAAACCCTATACGTATTCCACATGTAACTTATAAATATATTTACAGTCCACAAAATCATATTAATATCCATATATATTCAAAGAAGAAATCTAGAAGTTAACGCATCATAATGATAATAGTTGGTCTTGGTGACAGAATCATGGGTTTTTCTATTTTCATCTTTATCCTGTTTCTCTGACTATCTTCAATTAATAACTTTACCAATATGTCCCATTATAACCTACATGAATTTTGCTGAGTCATATCACTCCTCTGTACCTCATTTTCCTTATATACAAAATGAAAAGTACAAATATACATATCACGTGATCACCTTGAAGATTAAAACTGAAAAACTTTTGCTTTTAGAAAAAAGGCCTAACAGATAGCAAATGCTCATTAAATGTTTGCTATCATAAAAGTTAATATTCATTAAACATGCAGTGTTTTAAAACATTATGCTGAGAAAATCTTCATAAAATAGCTCCTAGGTAAGTAGAAACTATTCCCATTTCCAGAGAAATCGAGGTACCTCCATGACCCCCTCACATTCATATCCAAGAGCCCTAGGGAGACCAACGGCCTCTTCCTGAGATCAGCAGGGTATGAGGCCCACAGAAATCAGTAACCTCAGGCCTGCAGCCAGCACTAAAAGCCAAGGTCCCACCTGACACACCACTTCCTTCCCCGTCCCCAGTTCAGGCCACGCCCACTTGCCACTGACCTGAGGCATCCAGTCACCAGGTCCCCACTTTCCTGCCTTCTCCTTGAGGACACAGCCTGGCAGACAGGATGTCACTGCTGGAAACATTCACCTTCTTGTCCTTCTGGGCTGGTGAGTCACATTCCCTGACCATTGCAGTCTACATGAGTGAGCAAAGAAATTCTTTAATGTTTCTTATATTGTCAGAAGTTCACTGGAAATTCTCTTCTTCTGCTTACAGTTGGACTTGGGTTATCAGAAGTGGAGCAGTCCCAGATATCCATTTCCACAGAAGTAAAGAAAAGTATTAACATACATTGCAAGATAACGAGCTCAGATTTTGAAGGGGAATACATTCACTGGTACCGGCAGAAACCAAAGAAGGCTTTGGAGCATCTGATTTCTGTGAGCTCGACAAAATCCCCAGCTCGAGCTAGCCTAGGAGGGAGGAAAAATAAACTTGAAGCAAGAAAGTATTCTCAAACTTCCACTTCAGTCCTTACGGTAAATTTCATAGAAAATGAAGATGTGGCCATCTACTACTGTGCTGGATGGGACCACAGTACTAGATCTGTGGAGACAACCCACACAAGATCCCCTCCTTGGGTCTGTGCCCACCCACATCCTTCCCAACAGTGGCAACCACAACCAGGCCCAGCTGGGCTCCTGGCCTCAGCCTCTCCTTCTCTGTAGCAATTCCAGAACTTTCTAGGAAGCCATTTTGGATTAAAGCTTGCATATTAGCTTCCAGCTGACCCCAGGAATTGTGCTTCTAAGGCTTTATTTGACACTATTTCCCAATGAATTGAAGTCCTGTCTGGGGACTGAGAGCACCGTGGCTGTGCCACTGTCCATCGTCTCACCATCCAGAGACTCTCAGTAATTGGGCAACGTTCAGACTGAGAGAGAGAATCACTGTGAGCCATTATTATCATGTATACTCAAGACAGCCCCTCTGCAATATAACTATTATTGGTCCATTTTACAACTAAAGAAATTGAAGCTTAGAGAATTTAGGCTTAATGATCAGCCAAAGACAAGAAGTCCATGCTTTTTGAACTAGACTGTGTGACCACACTGAAAAGTTTAAGGATTTCAGTTCTTTAAGTGAACACTAGGTTGTCTGGGGGTAAATTAGGGATGCAGCAATGCTGTTTTTTCACCGAGGTGTGGGGACAAGGAATCTGCCCATATTATTTCACCAGAATAGAGCTCCAAATTCTTTGAGACCCTTAGATGAGCCCACCATATTGGGTGACCCTTGATCTGCCCAAGGAAGAGGAGAAACAATCTGCCAAGACCAGAAGAGCTAACACTGTGTGTGTGTAAGTCCTCTATCTGTGGTCTCAATTCTTTGAATATATCAGCTCCTTTAACCCTCCCCATCTACAAGTTCTGTTCTGTCATCATGAGGCATATTTGATTTATGAGGTGAGTACCAAGTGGTTCAGTCACTTGTCAAGTCACACAGCTGGTATGTGGCTAGTTGGGAGAGTAGGGTAGGAACCCAGATAATCTGGCTCTTCTTGCCTGTTGCACTAACCACTTCTTAACTGCAAGGCAATGAGAGAAACAATACACTGTCCCATCCGCATAGAGGAGAGAGAACTAACCACTATGGAATATTAACTGAAACAAATTATTATTATGTGCTGAAGCACATGCCCAGGATTTGAATGACTAGGTGTCCTCACAAAATAAATAAAATGCCTATAAATTGTCAATTTTTTCAGTATAAAAGAATAAAAAGGTCCTTATTTTCTATTTCTGACAGTCGTATTTGCAGTGGGCTTCTGGGAAATATATAGATATCTCCTTGCAAGTTTCCTATAGGTACCGCATACTTTAATTAAAAATCCTTGGGGCTGGCCCAGTGGTGCCGCGGTTAAGTGCCCACGGTCCACTTCTCGGCGGCCCGGGGTTCACCAGTTTGGATCCCGGGTGTGGACATGGCACTGCTTGGCATGCCATATAGGGGTAGGCATCCCATATATAAAGTAGAGGAAGATGGGCATGGATGTTAGCTCAGGGCCAGTCTTCCTCAGCGAAAAGAGGAGGCTTAGCAGCAGTTAGATCAGGGCTGATCTTCCTTGAAAAACAAAAAAAATCCCCAAATAACCTCAACATATTCATTCTCTCCAGCCCTTACTTCAAGGATCCACAGTCTATTGTTCACATTTGAGATGTATTGGAAGGAAAAAGGAGGCATTTGCAGGCCGTGCTGACACAAGAAATGGAATTAGACACATGATCCTTCAGCCCTTCCTCTCCCACCTCTGGTGGCTCATATTTCTTTGATTTACATCCTGATTTACACTCTTTATGATCATAAGGGTTTCTTAGTGGGGGAACCATTGCCTTCTTGAGCCAAAACAGAACCTTGTTAATTACCTCTATTTTTATGAAAGCAAATTAGAGACTAGAACCTGAGTGGAACACACCAATTGTGAGAAGAGAAGCCCTTTCCAGAAGGAATGCATGGAAAGTGTGCATTATGCTTCTCAAAATATCTATGCTGAATTCTTTTCATGGATTTTCTCGTATACTGTAGGGAAGAGCAGAGGACCTGGTGATATAGTGTCTTCAGAGGAACAGACCTCAGGAGACAAAAGTGATGTCAGCTTTTCCATAAGATCCCTAGAAAACTTAGTGACAAATTCAGTGATGAACAAAGAGAACAAAGCAAATGAATTATGTTGCATTCAAAAGATAGAATATTATGAAATCGTTAAAAATGGCACTTTTGAAAATTTATTAGCAAAAGTGAAAATGTTTATATTCAAATATCAAAAATTCACATAACGTATGAATGAGTATACATTAAATCTCAAATACGTAAATGTCTTTGTTAGTGGAAGAAACAAAAAAAAGGAAATATTTGAGTTTTAAGATAGGTGTTTTTCATGGTAGAGTGGAGAGGTTATTTACTTGTTTATAGTTTTAATGATTTTATAAATTTTCAAAAATGGACTCCAAAAAGTTTTACAAATAAAATATTATTTAAGAAGCTAATTTTCTCTGGTTTTTCAATAATAATGAAAGCATAACTTTAAAACGTCATCAAGGGCTTATTATGTGTCAGGCACCATTACTTCCATTTTATGTTCACTATCATTTTTAGTGGGATAGTGCAACTTTCTTAAGTCTCTGAAAGATATTTGCTTAAGCAATTAAAGATGCAGAAACTGAGACACAAAGATTAAATAACTCAGCCAACATCAGAAGGGGTAACTAAGTAGTATAGGAGGGTGGTTATCTTCAAATGTCATTAATAATGATATTCACATAAACTTTTTAGGGACCTGAAATATTTTCAAAATATAAAGTTAGCTAAGAGAACAGAATATGAAACTGTATGTGTAAAGCCCATTTAAAATAAAAAAAAAAACACATGTGTAATGATCCAAGCAAAAATCCTATATGTATAAATGTGTGGAGAAAACACTTAAAAGTAAATGATGATGGCTTTTATTTGCATCACTTTATAACCTCTTTACTCAGATTTTCTCCACTGAGCATCCGTTGCTTATGCAAGCTCCCACATCTACCAGCTGTGTGACTTGGAATTGATCACCTTTGCTACATATTCTCATCTCCCAAAGGGAGATAATAGTACCACTAAGTCTCAAGATTGAGAAGTGTAAGTGAAATAAGGCAGGAAAACACTTCGAAGCCTGCTAGCACATCCTCAATATATTTTAGATATAATATTAATTTTAAAGGCTTATAGTTACATGTAAAAGTCAACGTTAATTAAACATACCCCTCTCTGTGAGGTCGTGTTCATGACATAGTTCCAAGGTCCAAGTAGAGTGGAAGCTGGCCCCATCCCCGTGGATTATCTGATATTCCTTTAAGCAGTTTCAATCCCATTTCTTTTTGAAGGGCACCCAGATTACAAGTGAAATTTGATTTGTCTAAATTATAATCTGTACAGTGATTTCCCAAATAATCATAAAATGAAATATCCCATTGTATTTCAAATCAAAATACCTATGGCTTTTAAAATGAGGTATGAATAATGTCACTTTGAAACTTCAGTTTGTCTTTTATTTATATTGTAAAATATTGCCGATGTTTCATACTCTTGAGCACTGAATCCAAACAAATTAGTAGAGGAACTAATTTTAATTTTATGACTCACAAGCCATACCCTCACATCTCTGGTGCAATGTTTCTATGTGTGAAAATTAAGGGGGGAACAGGAAAGTTTGAAACAGATTTAGGCCAACTCCAGAACTGACCTCATTCACCCCACAGACGCATTCCCGTCCAGACTGCGAACCCTATTCCCCATCAGTTGCACACCAGTGAGTCATCAGAACCACCAAACCCTCAGCTCTGCGGCAGGTCATGAAGGGCCCCCCAGGACCACCTGAGCCACCACTTCTTCCTCTTACACCAAGTCACACCTCACCCTCTTCTCACTGACCTGGACCATCCAAGGACCATGGGCCTCACTTTCCTGCCTTCTCCTTGATGACATAGGCTGACAGACAGGAGGACAATGATGGAAACATTTATATTTTTCTCTCTCTGGGATTCTGAGTTGCTCCTCCATTACTCCATCATAGATGAGAGATGAAAGAGATCCTTTATTGTTTTCTTTTTCTGTGGCAGGTGTTCATGGGAATTTCCCTTTTTTGTTGGCAGTTGGACAAGAGCAGTGAAAGGTGGAGCAACCTGAAATGCCAACCTCCAGGGCAACAGAGAGAGAGCTCACATGTCTTGTGCGGTGCCCACTGCAGATGCTGAAAATACAGTTATGCTCTGGCACTGGCAGAAACCACACCAAATTAGGGGACACTTCATGTCTATCATCTCAGTAAAAACGCCAGCTCAATTGACAGGTGAGAGAAACAACATAATTGGGGCAAGTGAAATCTTTCAAGCATCTACTTCAATGCTTACCATAAAGTTTATGGAAAAAGATGTGACCATTAACTCCTGTGCAGGTGGGACCCTCAGCACTGGAGGTGCCAACATGCCCAACAACAGCCTCTCTTCGGTCTCTGCCCAACCACAGCCTTCCCACAGGAGCAAACTTAACTACCTCCCGCCTGGGCTCCCAGCCTCAGGCTCGCCTCCTCTGCTGCACTTCCTGAGCTTTCCAGGAGGCCAGCATGGGTTATGCTCACACATTAGGCTCCACTTTGAGCAGGAAGCACTCCTGACCATTATGCTCCCAAAGCTTCGTTTAACACTGCTTCCTAATGAATTAAAGTCTTGTCTGGGAATGAGTGGACACAGGCCCCATTTATCACATCACCATCCAGAGACTTCCACTAACTGTGAATGACTCAGGTTGAGGGAGGGAGTCATTGTGAACACAGGACTCCTAGACATGTACATATATATTACCATATATAATCATCACAACACCTCTGCAATATAACTATTATCTGTCCATTTTATAGATAAAGAAATTAAGGCTCAGAGAGTTAAAGTATTTGGTCAAAGACAAGGAATCCAGACTTTTTTAACTGGGCCATGATGATACCCTGAAAATGTAAAGGTCATAATTCTCTAATGAACAGAATACTTGAGGTAAATTTGGGATGGAGCAAGTGTCTATTTTCTGAGGGAGGAGAAAGATGGTTCCTCACTTCACAGTCAGGGCTGTGCCAGCGTGATGCCGTCACAGCAGAGCTCTGAGCCACTGGGGCCGTTAGATGAGCCCACCATGTTTTGAATAACTCTTGGTTCTGTCTGTGAAAGAAGAGTGGGCCAAGAGAAGAACAGCTAATAATTTTGCGTGTGATTGAGTTCTCTGCTAGTGTTCTCAATTCTTTGCTTATATGAGCTCCTTTAACCCTCACGGTAACCTCTGAGGTCACTTCTGTTATCATGAAGCCCATGTGACCTGTGAGGTGAGTGACATACTGTGAGCCTCAGGAACTTGTCCAAGACACACAGCTGGTATGTAGCAAAAAAGGGTTGGATCCAGGTAATCTAGCTCCAGAGTCTGTCCTTTTGATCCTTGAGGATGAAAAAAGTGCTATGTATTGTTCCTACCCCCACGGAGAGAAGAAACCCAACATTTGTGGCACATTCACTGACACAATTTGTCATTTAGTACTGAATCATGTGATCAGGATTTGAGTAGTTAGGAGTCTTCACAGAATATGTGAAATGCCAATAAATTAGCAATTTGTTTTTCAAATATAAAATAACAAAAATTGCATCATTTATGAAGCCACGTCTGAAATAATTGTGAGATAAATGAAGACTACCCTTTAATCCATGCATCCTTCTCATACAGCTCATCCTGAGTAACCCAAGGAGGAATGTGGATATCACCCTGCATCTGTGCCATACATATTCCTTTATTTATTCAATAATTTACAGGGTCATGGCAACATTCTCATCCTCATCATATTCTCCTCTAAGGATCCTGGTTCTATTTCCCAATTCAAGGAGACCATTGGAAGAAGCGAAGGAGAGTCACAGGAAAGGGGGACATAGAATCAGTCAGCCAGCCTTTGTCCTCCTGCCTCTGATGCTCGCAAGCTCCTGTGATTGCATCTGTCCCTGTAATTCCCGACCATCGTGTTCCCTCTCTGTGGGCGACAGTTGGTTTCTTGAACCTATACAGGCCCTACTAGTTACCTAAACTTTTAACAGAATCTCAGGTGGAGAACAAGACCTGAGAGAAACACAACAAATCTAAGAACATAAACCCTTTTCAGACAGGAGGGCACAGACAAGCTTGTCAGCGGACCTCTGCTACCTTCCCTACATGGTTGTCACATCTGGACTCAGAAAAGCCTCACAGAGCAGTAATGAGGTGTCCATAGCGAGACACCTGTGCTCAGAGGAAAACTCTCTGGCAGCTTTTTATGTATCAGGTTAAACGGTGACTAACAGGGGGACACCTGATTTAGATTGTATTCAAAGGATAGAATATGATGCAGCCATTGAAAACAGTGTTCTGTGGATATGTCAATAAAATTTAAAAATAGTCACAGTGTAAAGAGAGAAAAATTCATTAGTATATAATAACATCTTAAAAACATAAATGTCTATATTGATAGGAAAATTTTTAAAGAGAGTGAAGGGAATTTTTAAAAATTTTAATGGTTATTCATGAAGGAATACATGTTTTTATTTCTTCTGTGTACTTTGATTAACTTTACATATTTTGCTATATGAGCGGATATGATTTTACTGTAAAAAATATTTGACAATCTAATTTTCTCTTGTTTGATAATATAGTAATAAAAGACTTCATAACATCATTGAAGACTCATGATGCACCAGGTACTGATATCTGAGCATTGTGTGCATTATGCTCACATAATATGATAAAGTAAGCCTCTCAATACCTCTAAAAGATACGTATGTATACAAGGTACCCCTGTGGAAAATGAGGCACAAGATGCTTAAATAACTCAGCCAAAGTCAGAAAGGGTTAAGTGACATAGAAGGGTGTTCAATTATCTTTGGTCATTAAAAATAATATCCACATAGATTATTTAAAGATCTGAATATTGCTCACAGTAATAACCAAAACAAGGGAATATAAAGCCAAATATGCAAACCCCACTAATAAAAATATATGTACAAGAATGTATACACATGTATACATAACTAAGTAATCCTATTTCTTTCTAAAAATATATAAAGAAAATATCAAAATAAAAGTACATACTGAGTCTCTTTTATTGTCATATTTTAAGTCTCATTTTACTCAGATTTTCTTTAGTGAATACCTGTTACTTATCCATGTTCTTATGTGTACCAGCTCTGTGTCTTTGAATGAGTCACTTCTCATTGACACTGTCATCATTTATCAAATGGAGATTATCATAAAAGCTACCTAAAGCAATCTATGGATTCAGTGCAATCCCTACCAACGTTCCAGCCATATTTTTGACAAAAATAGAGCAAAGAATCCTAAAATTTATATGGAACAACAAAAGACCCCAAATAGCCAAAGCAATCCCGAGAAAAAAGAACAAAGCTGGAGATATCACACTCCCTGATTTTAAAACATACTACAAAGTTATAATAATCAAACAACATGGTACTGGCACAAAAGCAGACACACAGATCAATGGAAGAGAATTGCGAGCCCAGAAATAAACCCACGTATCTGTGGAGAGTTAATTTTTGACAAGGGAGCCAAGAACATACAATGGAGAAAGGAGAGTCTTTTCAATAAATGGTGTTGGGAAAACTGGACAGCCACAGTAAAGTAAGGAAAGGAGAGCCTTATATTATAGCACACACAAAAATTAATTCAAAGTGGATTAAAGAATTGAGTGTAAGACCTGAAACCACAAAACTCCTAGAACATAACGTAGGGAGTATGCTATTCAACATAGGTCTTAGCAGCATATTTTCAAATACCATGGTTGACCAGGTAAGGGAAATAAAAGAAAAAATAAATAAATGGGACTACATCAAGCTCAAAATCTTATGCACAGCAAAGGAAACCATCAAAAAAATGAAAAGACACTTAACAATTAAGAGAAGATATTTGCAAACCATATATCTGACAAGGGGTTAATATCTAAAATATACAAAGAACTTATGCATCTCAACAACAAAGAAACAAACAACCCAACTAAAGAATGGGCACAAGATCTGAACAGGTATTTTTCCAAAGAAGATATACAGATGGTTAACAGGCATATGAATAGATGATCAACATCACTAATTATTAGGGAAATGCAAATCAAACTACAATGAGATATCCCTGCAGACACATCAGAATGGCTATAATTAGCAAGACAAGTCATACCGACTGTTGGAGAGGATGTGGAGAAAAGGGAACTCTCATACACTGCTGATGGGAACATAAACTGGTGCAACCACTATGGAAAACGGTATGGAGATTCCTCAAAAAGTTAAGAATAGAATTACAATACAGTCCAGCTATTTCACTGCTGGGTATTTATCCAAAGACCATGCAAACATGAATGCATAAGATATATGCACTCCTATGTTCATTGCAGTATTAATCACAATAGCCAAGGCTTGGAAACAACATATGGGCTCATCTTGCATGAATGGATAGAGAAGATGTGGTACATATACAATGAAATACTACTAAGCTATAAAAAAGAAGAAATCTGGCTATTTGCAACAACACAGGTGGACCTTGAGGGTATTATGCTAAGTGAAATGTCAGATTGAGAAAGTCAAACACGATACCATCTCACTTATAAGTACAAGATAAAAACAACAACAGAAACAACAAAGAAACACATAGAAACAGAGATTGGATTGATGGTTACCAGAGGGGAAGTGGGGAGGGAGGAGGGTGAAAGAAGTGACAAGGCCCATGTGTATGGTGCTGGCTGATATTTAGTCTTTGGGTGGTGAACACGATGTAGTCTACATAGAAACTGAAATATAGTGATTTACACCTGAAATTTATATAATGTTATATAACAATATTATCTCAGCCAGTAAATAGATAAAATAATATAAGAAAACATTTTGTATAATGCCTGACAAATAGCAAGTTCTCAGGATATTAGATGCTATATTAATTTTAAAGCTTACCTTTCCATATTAAACCTAACATTGCTTTGAAAACATTCCTGCATGTGGCATGATGCTCAGGAGACAGCTCCAAGGTCCAGGTGAGCAGAAGCTGATTCCCACAGGTTCTCTGTCTCATATATCCGCCAGCATTCAGTCTAGTCCCTTCCTCAGGCACCAAGATTATAAATGAAATTGATTTCTCTTAGTCAATCTGCATGGTGACATCTCAATTAATTTTAAAAAACACAAAGATATTCCAGTACTACTGCATATGGCATATTAAATAATGTCCTAGAGATTTTTTCAATGTCTGATTTTTGTTTTGTTGTTTTACAGAAAAATAAAGGTCAGGTTTCATAGCCGAGTCCTGAATCAACAGCAAATCACAGAAAGATAGATGTAGGATCTGAATACAGCACTCATGTCTTGATATTTCTGGAGCAATGTGTCTCCAGTATGGAATTTTAGGGGGAACTGCTGTGTGGGTATGAGAACCATCCCTGCTCCAACTCTCAGATGGACACATTCATTGCAGGATTTCTTTCCAGACCAAGAACCCTGCTACCGGACCCATGCAGTGCTCATGGGGAGCAGGAAGCCCCAGAACTGCCCATTTCCCCCGCAGATCAGGAAGAACCCAGGGAACCGCCTGATCCACCACTTCTTCTGAGACACCAGAACCAGCCCTGCCCCGATGCCACTGGCCTGAGACCTCCTGCCGACAGGAGTCTGAGCATGGAAAGAATCCCAGAGGCTTTTGTTCTCTTAGTGAGACCTCATGCTGTAGGCTGGCCCTGAATCAGGGAGCTATCTAGTCAGAAAGGCCTTTCTGAAGATCATCCAGCTCAGTGCTTCTGAAGCATTCAGAGCAGTATGTGCATTGCTAAATCCAGTAGCCACCAGCCATGTGTGGCTATTGAGTGCCTAAAATGTAGCCAGACCAATTTTAGAAGCTGAAATGGACATCTTGTGTAAAATACAAACCATGATCTGACGTTAAGAAAAGTGAAATGTCTCATGGAAAATTTTTATATTGATTGCATGTTAAAATGATATTTTGCATATCTTGGACCAGAGAAAAATAACCCTAAACTTAATTTTACCTGTTTCTTAATTTTTATTTTATAAATAGTTTTTATGGTTTCCTTTTTAGTGAGGAAGATTTGCTCTGAGCTAACATCTGTGCGAGTCTTCCTCTATTTTGTATGTGGGTCCCTGCCACAGCATGGCTTGACCTGTGCTGTAGGTCCACACTGAGGATCTGAACCTGCAAACCTGTGATGCTGAAGCGGAGTGTGGTGAACTTAACCACTACGCCACGGAGCCAGCCATTTTTACTTTTTTTTTAATGCAGCAGCTAAAAAAAATTAATTTGTGACTTAAATGGCTGACACATTTATTACTATTGGATAGCACACTTACTGACTAACAATTAAAGAATTCTGACCATCTCCCTGAAGAATGAATAAATAAAATATTTTGCAAATAATCTCAAGGGTGAAGGACTGTCTGGAGATTGAGCACAAAATGGCTGAAAGCTGAGACTGGAAGTCAATTCCTAACTCCAGTCTCTAAGTTGTTGCCCCACCATCCATCAATCACTTTGCAGCAGAGGAGTCAGCAATTAGATGCACAGGAGACAATATTGCCACTTTCTCCGCACCCTCGTCCGCTGGCAGGGCCGCCACTCAGATCATGGTGGTAGATGACAATCCTCATGCAGGGTGAATCAGTGAGCCCTGGGAGACCTTGGGCCCTCTGCCTTCCACTTCTCCCCTAACGACACCCCATGTGGGAATTTGGGTGGATCTCCAGCTGCTCTGGAACTCTGTTCTCTCATCTGTAAAACGATGTGGTTTAACTGCTGAAATTATGTGGTCCTCATTTCTGTATTAAAGCAAAATGATAAAAAAGATATAACTATATTCACTACCTTCTCATAAAACAAACTTCTTGAAAGGAAAAGAAAGGAAGGACAACCTGTGCTGCTGATCCTGCAGCCCCGAAGAGGAAACTTCTCTGCAGCTACATGTGGTGGGAAAAATACCTCTTTGACATCTAAGTTTAATTGACACTTTTCAATTGAAAATCCAAAGTTTATGTGCACTTTAATAGTATTATTAACAATTATTAATGAAAGGAAAGACTAAATGATCTGAGGGAAAACTGTTCCCCAGATTATTAACTCATCTTCTGTCTCCCTCAGCTTCTGTTTTTGTGGTTAGAAATTGATAATTCAGACATGCCCCTCGTGCAAGAGCCCAGCATCCCCACCCTCTCCTGAAGGCCTAGGTCAAGGCTAAGACCCCCCAGAGGGAGTCGGGGTAGAGGGGGCTGAAAATTACTTTTGCTCTGTTTTCAGGTTGTTCCTTCATTTCATCTTCCCCGTTGTCCTAATAACACAGAACGCTTTCTTCTTTCTTCCCCCATCTCAGTGCCTAGCTCCATGGAGGAGGGAGCTCTGTGAAGTGGTGATAATCAGGGTGAAACCAACAGGGAAACAAGCTCCTCACTCATCTCCTTACAGAACAACATCGTCCCATTCCCCAGAGGAGCTGCCCAGTGCTCTGCCGTGAAACTCCACACCGCCCTACACCCCATCTTCACCCCTCACTGACTCCTGCTTTGCCATTTATGAGTTCTGTGACCTTCAGTGAGGCCTTAACTCTGCTTAAAGGGCAGAATTTAGGCTGACCCTCAGGATCCTGACTTGGACAAAGTGGGTAGAAAATTCCTTCACTGAGACAAGAAGAGATGGGTTGGGGAAGGGAATGAGTTCACCCTGGGCCATATACAAAGTCAGGTTGAACTCCTATGTCAGACATACTTGAACTTCCCCAGTAGTCAGCTAGATATGCAAGTATGGAGCTCAGGAGAAGGTGTGTTATGCAGAAGGTGTGTTATGGATATGGGCCTGTAATTTCCTCCTATCATCGCTTTCCCAATTCCCTCAAGATAATTAAAGCCATGAATGTGAAAAGATCCCTTAGGCAAAGAAAGTAAAGTGAGAATATAAATATGGATCACAGCAACTTTTGGTGGATTGGGGAAGGGTGGTCGGTCCGTAAATATACCCTAAGACAGATGGAAAGTCTTGGGTTAGAGGACGACAAAACAGACAAAAAGCAAAGTCAGGAATCCAGAAAGAGGAACCCCAGTTTCATAGAGAAGAAGCTGTAATTTAGTAGAGATAAATTGTTAGGTGGTTAAGAGATAGGCCATAAACCTGAACCTTAAACAGAAGCCAACAAACCAGAATAGAGTATTCAGACCCCTCAAGGTGCTGCTGCCCCTCTAAGCTGTAGGGCGTGTGGGTAGCTGAAAATATGGTAGCACACTGATAAACCAATGTCTCTCCAGCTGGTCACAGAAGTTCTCTTTGGGCCCAAGTATGCATAACACAGCCCATACCACCTTTTCTTCTTCCCATAAACTCTGGTGTGACGACTCAGTGGAGTTATTGCTGATTTATTCCATGAAAGACAGTGGGAGAAATGAGAGAAGACCAATGTTATAGCATTAAGTCATAGTGGTTTCCCCATTCGACAGCTCTCCCCGGTTATGTGTCGTATCATTGCATCTTTATCACACTCAAGTAACTTAGCACAATTCCTTGCATATAGTGGGAGCTTCGTGAATAATGTTTGGATAAATGAGTCTTCTCAGAGTACTATGGTGGCCTTCTGTACTATGCGGTCTGATCTAAGGTGGAAGACCTTGCTCTACTGTCTTCATATGGAGTGGATGTGCTAACAGTGGTGAGGATGCTCCTTCACAACGAGGCAGGGCAGCCATGATCACCATCCCCAATGGGAGGTTTGACTTGGTGGATTCAGCCAAGCCACATAGTCTGAGACTCTTCTCAGCAGGGGTTGCAGGCTGCCCTGGAGGAGAGGGCAGTTGATTCAGACATGCTGTCACTCTTCCAAGCACTACCTCTCGCAGTCCTTGGAGCTTATAAATTGTTTTCATCCCCCAATTCCCATTGACACGTATTCTCGAATATTGTATTTTTTAAAAATTCTATATTTTTGCTCATTACTCCTCTCCTTCCCTTATTTGTTAGTGTGTTTGTACAGTGCAGGTCATCTGGAGCGACCTCAACTTCCCAGTTCTATATGTCTGTCAAACACAGCTGCCTGGAATGTGTGGTATCTGGTGTAACAATGTCTACGAAATCCATATATTGGTATGAGGGAAGCCCTGGTCCAGCCCTGCAGCCCCTGCCGCACATTTCATCTGACAACGCTGTCAGGATGGAGTCAGGTATTCCGTTGGGTGAATTTGAGATACTGTTTCATTTATCATTTCTAACAGTTTTTTGGTGGATCCGTTAGGGTTTTCTAAATATAAAATCATGCCATCTACAAACAGTGAAAGTTTTACTTCTTCCTTCCCAATTTGGATAGCTTTAATTCCTTTAAGTACCTAATTGTTCTTGCTAGGATTTCCAATACTATTTTGAATAAGAGTGACAAAATTGGGGATCCTTGTCCAGTTCCTGTTCTTGGGGGATTGCTTTCAGTTTTCCACCAATGAGGGTGATGTTATCTGTGGGCTTGACTTATCTGGTCTTTATTATGTAGACATATTTTCCTTCTATACCCAATTTATTGTGAGTTTTTACCGTAAATGTATTCTGAATCTTGTCACATGCTTTCTCTACATTTATTAGATGATCATGTGATTTTTATTCGCCATTTAGTTAGTGTGGTGAATCCTGTTGATTGATTTGTGGATGTTCAACCCCCCTTGCATCCCTGGAAGAAATTTCTTTTGATCGTGATGTATGATTCTTTTAATATGCATCTTTTAAGATGTGATATTCTTTTAATAACATTCTTTTAATGTGTCCAACTTGCCAATATTTTGTTGATAATTTTGCATTTATGTTTGCCAGTAATATTGGCCTGGAATTTTCTTTTTTGTGTTGTGCTTGTCTGTTTTTGGTATCAGGGTAATGTTGAACTTGTAAAATGAGTTAGGAAGCATCCCCTTCTCTCCAATTTCTTTGAAAAGTTTGAGAAGGATAGCTATTGAATTTTCTTTCAATGTTTGGTAGAATTCAGCAGAGAAGATGTTTGCTTCTGAAATTTTGTATTTTTTAGGTTTTTGATTACTATTTTAACCAACTTGCAAGTGATTGGTATATTGAGACTATTTCTTCTTGATTCAGTTATGGAAGGCTGTGTGATTGTGAGAATTTCTCCATTTCTTCTATATTATCCAATTTGTTTGAATTTAGCTTTTCATATTGTTCTCTCACTATCAATTTTCTTTCTGTGGTCTCTGGTAATTTCTCCTCTTTCATTCCTGATTTTATTTATTTCAGTCTGCTTTTATTTTTCTTAGAGAGTCTAGTAAAGGTTTGTCAATTTTGTTTATCTTTTCAAAAAACCAGCTCTTAGTTTCATTGATCCTTTCTATTTCTTTTTAAACTCTATTTCGTTTATTTCCCCTCTGGTTTCTATGATTTCCTTCCTTCTACTGATTTTTGGCTTTGTTTCTTCTTCTTTTTCTAGTTCCTTTACTGTTATGTTAGAGTGTTTATCTGAGATAAACGTTTTTCTTGTTTTTAGAGGTAGGCCTGTATTGCTATAAACATTCCACATAGACCACTTTTGATGCTTCTCATAGATTTTGATATGTCACGTTTCCTTTTCATTTGTCTTTAGGTACTTTTTTCTATTTCCTCTTTGATTTGTTCATTGATCCTATAGTTATTCAGTAGCATATTTATGACTTTTCCAGCTTTCTTCTTGCAGTTGATTTCTAGTTTCATAGCCTTGTGGTTGGAAAAGATTCTTGATGTCATTTCAAATTTTAGTTTAAATAAAGAATCTTATTTTTCACAGGAGATGGAATTCTATAAATTTCTTCATTTATTCCGGGAAAAGTAATGTCATCACAGAAATCATTTTCTCATTGACACTGCTGGGTAAAGAATCATATTGCCAATGGTAACAAGGCTTCATTGAAAATGGGATACTTTGGCCTCAGTGGCCTAGTGGTAAGTTCAGTGCACCCTGCTTCAGGAGTCTTGGTTCAGTTCCTTGGCCAGGACCCACGTCACTCATGTTAGTGGCCATGCTGTGGTATCAACTCACATACGAAAAAAGGGGAACGATTTGCAGTGGATGTTAGCTCAGGACAAATCTTCATTAGCACAAAAAGTAAAATAAAATAACTGGGGAAGTTTGTTCACATTTCTCAAGTATATTTGAATTGGCGTATTTCCATTTTAGTTACTAAAGAGTATCTTCCTTTCAGAAACACATTCCCAAATCACTAAGGAAGCAGCCCTGATGTTTGTGAGAACAAAAGGGCCTTTCCTTTGATGCAACCTCTGAGCAGTTTAAACACAATTGAACACCTGGAAATAAAAAAAAAAAAAAACCCTTATTCTCTGAACGCTTTTCCTAGTGATTTAAAAAGTAGTTGCTTGACAAGTTGGGAATGATCTCTTCTTTTTCCTCTTTTATTCTTCCACTTTTTCATCAATGCTTTTCAATGATTACTGCCTTGTTGGAAAACAGATATTTGGATCAATTTATCTGAGGAAAAATTATAAAATGTCTAATGCCACAAAGCTTATACTCAAAGACTTCCAAAGGAACTCAGAAGATCAAATTGCCAGTGCACAGCTTTTTAACCACTAGTTACATCATGAAGCTTAGGAGGAGGCTGAGTTTTTGTAGAAGCTGTAACCAGTGTGATAGCTCAGGCTGGAGCAAGAAATTTGGAGAAGGGACAAAGCTCACAGTAATTCCCTCTGGTAAGTAATTTTTTCTATTTTTACCCTAGTAATGAAACATTGGTAGGTGCTTTTTAGAAAAAAACAATTTAGGATCATCCTTACTTGACTGTCATATACGTGGGCTCGGCATATGAACAGCAAGTTTACAGCTGCTGGTCACTGTATATGAAGAAAAAACTACTCTGTAAATGGTTTGTTTACTTCCCTGATTGTAAGCAGATTGAAATTATACTTTTAAAATACACACAAAAAAATAGTAGAGTCAAGCTAGAAATTCCGACGGTTTTAGGAATGTATTGGCAAACCATTAGTAGAAGTTATTGCTTCAAGATGCTTTACTTGTAGACAGTCTTTTAGTGAGAGATACATTTATTAATTACTTATTCTCTATATTTTAAGATAAAACATAGTGCTCCTT
Source organism: Equus quagga (assembly GCF_021613505.1). NCBI lineage: Eukaryota > Metazoa > Chordata > Mammalia > Perissodactyla > Equidae > Equus > Equus quagga. The sequence continues at coordinate 35,008,985 of NC_060274.1, read as the reverse complement.
TCTTGCAATAACCTGCCAAACGTATATTATGTTTTTTTATGTCATCCCCCACAGCAGTGCAACAGACTAATTCTTAAAGTAATTGATTATAGAACATCAGTAAATCTCACTTATGACTCTAGCTCCTTAGAAGTAGACTGACATCAGTCAAAATTTGTGCTCACAACTCTGGATGAATTTCCTAGCGATGGGCCAGTTTAGGGGAATTTGTGAGTTCATTAAGCCATTTCAGTTCAAGGTCTATGAAAAGAGTCTGCATGGTTTTACATCCTCGTTTGCTCTTTCATTCTGACAAAAACCCTCATTGAAGACAGTTTCTATGCTGGAGGCTAGAGATAAAATGGTGACAAGACACAAATAGACTCAGTCCCAACATTCTAAAGCTTCTACTCTAGGAGATAAGTGTTCTAATTCCATCCAGGTTCTTGGAGGCAGTTCTCTGACTGACCTAGCAAGGAGGACATTCACAAGGAATTAACTAGTTACATCAATTGTAAGGCCCTAAGAGGTGGAGGAATTAGGTCCATTTGGTATTTCTGTATTGAAAGATTTGTAATGAACTTTAGATATTTGTTGTATTTGATTCCAGAAATAGTTAATAGTAAATATGAATGAAAATTGCTAAATGTGTCATTTGGTGAGAGGATGATTAACATCAGGTATTAAAATATTTAAAATATTTAACTGGATGACCATTTTCAAGAATGTCATAATGTCATTCTTTTTTCTAAATTCAGTCCAGTAACTTTGTTCAGTCCTCATTAGCCTTAAAGGTAAAATTTTGCCTGAATGAGGAAGAAAATCTCACAACGATGTTTCTAGCCCACTAGATCCATTGAAATGAAAGGTTTCAAATAATTATCACAAAATAGTTAAAGCATTGAAAACATGAAAGAAATTATATAATTTGATTTCCTTAGTGGTTGTGATCATATAAACGAAGAATTTATAAACTGAAAAGCAACATTCTAATGCTTTTTTTCCCAACTTACTACATATTCAACATAAATTGCAGCACACAAATTAAATAATGGTGACGCAGATATAATTCATTAGGGTTCTGAAAACCCTCATGTTTTAATTTAAAAAACGTCATGTTTCTTCAGGATAATGTGGTGCGAGGAAAAATATAGACTTTGATCCTGGGTTTATCTATTTCCGTATAATCATCCTTTGGCATGGATGATTTGGTTCACTTGTTATTGCTCTACTAAAATTATAAAAATAATACTTGCTAATTATGAAAAAAATTTCAAAATACAAAATTAAAGAAAAAATTAATATTATATATCAACAGCCATCTTTGATAACATTTTGAGGTATTCCTATCTATTCATTCTATCTATGCAACAACCATCTCAGGTGGATGCTGTGAAGAGTAAATGAAATTACATTAGGAAATTTCCAACATGGTCAGTGATAAAAATGTCAATTCTCAAGAATTCAAATTACCATCATTGGAATTCGTTATGAATTCAGGGGTACAGATAAATATATTAATTCCCACCTAGTCTACAGGTCACATTATAATAAACGGTCAGTAATTGGGAAAAACTTTCCATTTTCTGAGACCAATTTTTACCTGCCTCTAAAAATGATTAGAATATAATAAGCATTATCTCAAATAAAATTAGCCTGAATATAAAGTGATCCCTCATTTTCCAGTAGAAACTTCTAGAAGTCAAAGAAAGAGGACTTTTGCAGCTTGAATCTATAAATTTATAGTGATATAGATAAATACAAATATCCATTTATAATATTCAACTTCCTAATTAGATTATGGCTAAAGAATTAAAAAGCATATCAATACAAATATCAGTTGCAAAATGTTCTTTTTGCCCTCATTAAAACATTTCATTAAACATTTTGTTCAGTCTTCACATGCATCTAAAACATCTTCTTAGAGCAACTCTCTGGGTCATCTTAAGGGCTGAGTGTCTGTTTGGGGATCCTGGTAGGATGATATCACTGGATATTTTATTCAAAGAGGCAACTCTCCACTGATAAAATAAAGAAAATAATTTCTTTTCATGTATTCTGTTCTTCTATAAAAGTGTAATGAAAGCATAAACTATAGAGCTTTATTCCCAAGTAATATTTACCAAATCCACGATCAATTTATTTATTTTCTTTCACCGGTGCTAGTTCCAAAACTAGCATTAATTGAGTTCATTTCAGGTGCAGATCGTGTCCAAGTAGTATTTTTTGCACAGCAGAGTATTAGAAGAGCCTCTTTTAGTATGAGAAGTTACATAAGGGCTGAAACATAAGGCGACCCCTGTTTTCTCAGGGATAGTTTTGAGAAAGAAAAACTTACCTTATGTTCTGGCACTTTTAGTCTGTTTGAATTCTGCATGTTTTGTGTATATATCACACAGCTAGGATTTGCAAACATATTCTCCCAACTCTCATGTCACAGTAGAGTTAGACCTCACTAATCTATTAACCACTGGGGCAGAAAAAGAAGCAAGCTATAATTCACAAACCATTTGTCATTTATTTCAACTGCCTATTTCAAAAATCATCTCAATTTGAGAAGACCTGAAGTCAAATACATAGTGCAGGCATACCACATTATATTGCACTCTGCTTTATAGCACTTTGCAGATACTGTTTTTTTAAAAAATCAAAGGTTTGTGTCAACTCTGCATCGATCAGTCTATGAGCACCATTTTTGCCAAAGCATTTGACCACTTCATTTCTTCGTGTCAGATTTTGGAAATTCTCGCAATATTTCAAACTTTTTCATTCCTATTATATTTATTATGGTGATTTGTGATCAGTGCTCTGTGATGTTACAAATGTAATTGTTTTTGGCACCATGAACCCCGCCAATATAGGATGACAAAGTTAATCAATGAATGTTGTGTTTGGTCTGACTTCTCCACTAACTGTTCCCTGACCGCCCTCCCTCTCCTTGGGCTTCCTTATTCCCTGAGACAAAAGAATATTGAATTCAGGCCAGTGAATAACCCTACAATGGCCTCTAGGTGGCCAAATGAAAAGAAGAGCTGCATGTTTCTCATTTTAAAGGCTAGACTTGAGTAAGCTGAGTGAGGAAGGCATATCAAAGCCTAGATAAGCCAAAAGCTAGGCCAAGTTTTGACTGCAAAGGAAAAGTTCTTGAAGGAAATGAAAAGTCCTACTCCAGTGAACACACAAATGGTAAGAAAGTGAAACAGCCTTAAATCTAATATGGAGAAAGTTTTTGCAGTCTGGATAGAAGATCAAACCAGCCACAATGTTCCCTTAAGCCGAAGCCTAATACAGAGCAAGGCTGTAAAGCTCTTCAATTCTATGAATGCTGAGAGGGGTTAGGATACAGCAGAGGAAAAGTTTGAAGCTAACAGTTCAGTTCATGCGGTTTAAGGAAAGAAGCCATCTCCATAACATAGAAGTGCAAGGGGAAGCAGCAAGTGCTGCTGTAGAAGCTGCAGCAAGTTCTCCAGAAGATCTAGCTGAGAAAATTCACAAAGGTGGCTACGCTAAACAACAGATTTTCAGTGTAGATGAAACAGCCTTGTGTTGGAAGAAGATGCCATCTAGGACGCTCGTAGCTAGAGAGGAGAACTCAACGCCTGGCTTCAAAGCTTTGAAGGACAGACTGGCTCTCTTTTTCTGGGCTAATGCAGCTGATGACTTTATGTTCACTTGCCATTCTAAAAATCCAGGGGTCCTTGAGAATTATGCTAAATCTACTCTGCCCGTGCTATATGACTGAAACAGTAAAACCTGGGTATCTGTTTAGAACATGCTTTATTGAATATGTTAAGCCTACTGTTGAGACCTATTGCTCAGACAAGAGGATTCCTTTCAAAGTATTGTTCCTCATTGACAATGCACCTGTTCACCCAAGAGCTCTGATAGAGATGTGGAATGAGATTCATGTGCTTTTCACGTCTGCTAATAAAAAGTGCATTCTGTAGCCAATGGATGAAGGAGTAATTTTGAATTTCCAGTCTTGTTTTTTGATAAATACATTTCATAAGGTTAGAACTGCCATAGTAATGCTTCTGATGGATGTCGGCAACGTGAATTGAAAATCTTCTAGAAAGGATTCACCATTCTAGATGCCATTAAGAACATTTGTGATTCGATGAAAGAGGTCAAAATATCAACATTAACAGGAATTTGGAAGAGGTTTATTTAACTCTCATGGACGACTTCGAGGGCTTCAAGACTTCAGTGGAGGAAGTACCTGAAGATATGTGGAAATAGCAAGACAGCTAGAATTAGAAGTGGAGCCTGAAGGTGTGAGTGAATTGCTCTAGTCTCATGATTAAATTTTAATGGATGAGAAGCTGCTTCTTTATGAAGGAGCAAAGAAACTGGTTTCTTGAGATGGTATCTCTTCCCGGCGAAGATGCTTTGGAGATTTTGAAATGACAATGAAGACTTACAACGTTGCATGCACTTAGTTGGTAAAGCAGCAGCAGAGTTTGAAAGGATTGACTCTGATTTTGAAAGTTCTACTGTGGGTAAAATGCTATCAAACAGCATCACAAGCTATAGAGAAACAGTTTGTGAGAGGAAGATTCAATTGATGTGGCAAACTTCATTGTTGCCTTATTTTAAGAAATGGCCACAGCCATCTCAGTCTTCAGCAACCACCACCATGATCATTCAGCATCCATCAACATCGAGCAAGGCTCTCCACCAGCAAGAAGATTAGGACCCATGAAGGCTCAGATACTTGGCATTCTTCAGCAATCAAATATTTTTTAATTAAGGTAGGTACATGGTGTTTTTAGACATAATGCTCTTCTACACTTAATAGACTATGGTATATTGTAAACGTAACTTTTATATGCACTGGGAAACCAAAAAGTTGTGTGACTTGCTCAATTGTAATATTTATTTTGTTGTGGTGGTCTGGAACTGAACCTGTAACATTTTTGAGGTATGCATGTACAGTCAAACCATGAAATACAAATAAATGTCAAAACCACTAAGGAGAGCAGAAGAAAAAAGGTCTCTGATTATCTTGCAAGAAGCACAGGCTCAAATTTTATGCTCAAAGGTAGGAGAAAAAATGTAGTAGAATTCAGCCTTTTCATTAACTGATAAAATGAAACAAACCTAATTTCCAAATAAGATATGTTTATCCCACTATAAAATTAGTAAAGGATTTTAATGCATCAGTCCTTTAGGAGCAAAGTGAAATATGAAGTGGGCATTGCCTTTAAATCCAATTTATAAAATGGAAGAAGTCATCTTTCAGCAAACCCAGTTTATCCCACTCCTGCATCAATGCTTTGGGCATCGTAACATTGAGTGTCATCCACAGATGGTGACCCTCAGCAGATATGGTCAGGCAGGTAACGTTTAGTGGTCTAACATGGCAATAGGAGGATTTGAAGACAGGTCTCCTGCCATCTCTCCAGCCATTTTACCTTCAAGGCCCACTGCCAAGAATTTCAAGCTGAACTTTCCACGTGAACAGGAAGATTGTCAACTGGAGCCTGAAATGTCTGGTGAAAACTTGGAATGCAAATAGATTGTGCTGTTGATCAGGGAAAAGAGCCATTTGTTTTGGACAACACAAGTGAAGCAGTTCCATACACTGACTGAATATTATTAGACTTTAGCTAATATTCTCTTCGATTTTCTTAACACTGGGCATGCAGAGGATAAGACAAGACAATGATTGCCTATTAATTGGCTGTATGAAAGGCGTGTTTCCTCTGACGATGGCTTTGAGAATTCCAGGCTTATTAGAGGAAAGTGGAATGCAAACGAAGGGACAAGTCTTCACGCTTAATTTCCACCATCTAATGGCACCCCCAAAACACTGAATTCCTATTAGTAAGGACAAGGTTTGGTCCCATGAGTTTAAGATGTCATATTGGAGCACACAGTCATCACAAATTATTAATAATGATATAATAACCTTACGATAATTATAATCTCTATTTCTATAGCATTTTTAATTAAATCCCTTTTCAGATCTTGTTTCATTTTGGTCTCACTTCAGCTCTGGTAGGGATGTTGTATTATTTACAGTAACATCACTGTTTTCAAACAAATAAAGCACCAAAGCCTTTAGTTTACTTGATTTCTCAGCCCCAGAACTTGGCTGTATACTTGTTTTGAGCAAAATGCACTAGGACAAGAACCCTCGTCTCTTGAGCCGCAGGCTACATAGTTCCCTAGAATTTGAAGAAATCAGAGAAGCTAATTAGTCTAAAGTTTTTGATATGAGTTGATCACTGTGGAATTGTTAAACAAAACTCTTCAGTTTTGGAACAAAACTTGTCATCACAGGTAGGTATCAGAAGAATGGAACTTTTGAAGGTAATAGAGGGAAGGCAAGAAGCAATTAAATTGATATAATAGTTAAGAAAGTTTAGGAAAAAGAGTGTGATGGGATTGGATGTTGAAATCTTGAGAGATTTAAAAATAAATCCTTATGACAAAGAATAGCAAAGGTACCATTGTGCAAAGATCAGAATAGGCTTGGCTTTGTGTACATATGGAGTTAGATAGGGGACTGAAATACGACGTATGTAATCATCATGAAAGTGTTTGGTCCGCGGATAAAGCTTATGAGTACAGGTGAGTTTTGTGAGTTGACACTTCTCCTTTCTAACGGTGAGAGGGTGTCTTCAAGGAGCCTGGTCTTTGGAGTCAGGCTGATCTGGCTCCACCACTTACGTCCTGCTTATGTGAACTTGGGGGACGATTCTCTGGCCTCAGTTTCCTAATCCATAAAAGGGGATGACAGTTTGTATCCAGCAGGGCGTGTATGAGAATCAAATGAAATCGTGTGAGTAAAGTACTTGGCACATTGTCCAACACCTAACAAGTGCTGGATACAACGTTCCCCAATTCAAATGTGAAGAGAGATTTGTATCCAGTGTGGGGAGTGGTTTGCAGCCAATGACATGGACAAAGCAGCAACTCTCCAGAGGATCAGTTGTACTTCCAACTGCTCCAATGGAAAGTTATCTTACTGTCTGTCCACTCACACACAGAGTAGGAATTTGGAGGTGTTTGTTACTCTTTAGCAGACTTTTCCCTTATTGGCAAGAAAAATAAGATTAAAATTTGCTTTTTATTTTGTTCTTGTTCTATGCTTTAAATCTTAGTCTATATTTTAATTGATATTATTTCTAACTGCTATATTTATTGGTCTTAAAATTTAAATCTTAGTCTATATTTTAATTGATGTTATTTCTAACTGCTATATTTATTGGTCTTAAAATTTATAAGCAAAAGGTTTCAGCTTCATGTTTATGTTTATCAGAAGAAAAGTTTAAATTAATACAGAAAATGGTTGATGTAAAATCAGCTATTGCAGAAAGTTGTCATAAATTTGAAATGCACATTTAAATAGGAAAGAGCTATAATTGCTTATTTGATAAAAGAAAAATTAAAAGAAGAAACTAGAGAACGCAAATAAATATCAATGTGTAGGTTTGAAATATTATACTTTCAATTAAAAATGTAGTTGAGATTTGCTAAATTTATGTAGAAATTATACTGCTGCATCTTAGTAAAATATAAACACCTCAGGCAATTTCACTGAAATGTATTACTTGATCATGCAGAGGAATTTATATAAATGAATTAGACAGGTCTACTAATTTTTTTACCTGATTTCCTTTCTATGCAACATGAAAATGATTTTGACCATGAAAAACACTGTTAAGAAGTTTTAAAAAGGATTTTTAAGTAAAAAGCATCTCATATAATTATTTAAAATATAGGCACTAACCCTATATAGACAAGTACATTATTTAATACTCAGCTGACTATTACATTGAGAAAGCTATGTAAATTCCAGATTCATTTTATCTTTACAAGAATGAAACTAATTCCAGGTTAGGAAAAGGGACAGGAGGTAAGAATAGTGTGGTGTTATACAGAAATTTTTCAATTGATCATTTCAATTACAATTTCATCATTGTAACAAATCCGAGGTATTCCTATGAATAAACAAAAGTTCCTAAGATGAGAATTAGATTCTTTAACATATTGACTAAAGACTAAACTTATGTAAATAAGATGTAAGATTGAAAACTTCATCTTGTTTGATAACACACTTTAAATTACAGAGTATAAGGTTGGAGAAATATAGTGTCTTACTATCATCATCAATAAAGTGTCATTTACACTAGAAGAAAGATGTATAAAATTAAAATAAGCACATTAGGATCTAATTATAGCTAAAGCATGAGAAAAAACTCAACTTTCTTTGCTTACTGATTTACTGCAAAAATCAGGAGTTTTGCTATAGAGTCAGATCTTCCCTAGAATTCTTTTTTCTTTTCTTCTCAAATGAGACGTCTAATGCTTCTTTTCCTAAGAAATTGTCCATTGAATAATGCAACTCCAAACTAGCCCAAAGAGAATATTAGTAAAGCATCTGTGTGTCAATTTGGAATCAAATTGGAAAGAGTTTTAATATTTATAATTCCCATCACTAAATTAACAATAAACGTGTAGTCACCTAACATTCCAGCATCCAAGTGACATGCCTTTGTAAACCATGATGTTCTCTTATATGTTTTGACATTAAGTCTGCAAGAGATTCTGGAATTATGACATTTAACATTACACCAATGATATATGTATTTTATTCAGCAGGTGATGACAAAGAAAATAGTGGAGCTCTAAAACAGCTCAGCAGAATTTTAGGGAAGATATGAATCTCAGAGGAGACACTGAGATTCAAAATGTGGTGTATTCTTCGTCATGCTTAAACTTCAAATAACATTCCAAAATGAAATATGCTTTTGGTGAATATTTTCCAAAGTGAAACAAAATTCTGATGAGTACATTTACTTGATAAGATTAATATCATAGAGTTTCTGAAAACTCTATGAAAAATTATTGATTACAAATTTTAATAGAAGTTTTGGAAATATTGCTATTTTGCTTCTAAATTCAAAGAACTGTAAATAATTTTGATGTGCTGCACACCCTACTCAAAACCGTGGGGTGGTTCAGATGTGACATTGAGATCTTATATAAAATTAGACATCAAGTGGGAGATATTCATTAACTCATAACTGGGCACGGCTCCACATTTGAAGCTAAAAGGTTTACTTGATTGTCAGGTACACATGGAAACGGACTCATTAACAAATGACTGTGCAGTGTATTACAAAAAAGTGAAAAACTTCCTCCTGATATTTATTTATATGGTAAATGTGACAAATATGCCGCTTTCCAGAAACAGTTAAATGAAGAGTGAGGTTTCGCAGAGCTGCAGAACATGAGAAAATGTTATTTGGCCCAAAGAGCATAAATCACAAAATTCACAGGATTAGAAAGGGAAATACTTTAAAAAAGACCAAATGGTCTCATGAGCAGAGACATCATCAACGTTACCTGGTCTCCTCCGCCATCCCCGCCTCCTTCCCACTCACCTTGAAGACAAACTCCACTATGATGGAACAGAAGAGATTTTTAAAAATACGTGTGTTCTTGAATGTTAGATGCCTTGAAATGGGGCAGTTAAGAGTCACTCTCTATCTTAGCACGTGGACAAAGAACAAAGACCAAGGTTTTATCCAGGCTCTGCCAGCTAAAGCTGGGACTCTGGGCAAGTTGCATTACATCTGGAACTTCTGTTCCCATTGAAAATAAGAACAATAAATACTCACAACCTATAGTGGAAGAAAGACCACAGTTAGCACTAACTCAATGGTGGCTTTTCTTCCTTTTACTTTACATTGGGTCATTTCAGACCACACAGTCTTTGAGCTTCTCTAATGATTCTTTTTAATTACTATTCCATTTTCCCCACAGATAGACGCCTTCCAGCAGACATTTCCCCCAAGCCCACCATTTTTCTTCCTTCAATTGCTGAAATCAAACGCCACAAGGCTGGAACACATCTGTGTCTTCTTGAGAATTTTTTCCCAGATGTTATCAAGGTATATTGGAAAGAAAAGAATGGCAATAGAATTCTGGAATCCCAGGAGGGAAAAACCATGAAGACCAGCGACACATACATGAAACTCAGCTGGCTGACCGTGACTGAAAGGTCAATGGATAAAGAACACAAATGTATCGTCCAACACGAGAAAAATAAAGGAGGGGTTGACCAAGAGATTCTCTTTCCTTCAGTGAATCAAGGTATGTGCATGTAAATATAACCTCGAAGAACACTTTTTTTCAAAGAGATACAAAATCATTTCTGTCAAATGTTAAGGAAAAACAAACAAATATAAATTTTCTTAAATGTTGTTTCATTTATTGGCAGCAAAAGTGACCCTGTATTTCCCCATAGAATTAAAATAGTGTATACTTTGGAACTATGAAAAGAAAAAGAAAATGAAAAATTTACTTAACCTTTCTCAGCCTGAGATTCATCCTCCAATATATTAAGGTGGCAATGATTTTTCTACTCAGCAGGTAATGTCACTCTCACTTTCATCTTGCTATACTCAGAGTACAACCCCAAAACAATGTTATTAGGTGACCAAATAGTGTTCCCTTGAGGGAGCCAGATGGCAGATCAACAGAAAATCAAATAATTTGGCCACTGCAGTTTTGTTATGGTCTTAGTTTCTCCAGGTTTGTATTTCATATACCTGAGTATGAACACAACAGACCAAAGGCCCTAGAGCACCCATAAATGAGAAGGAATCAGTTTGTACTTCTCCCTGTGGTTAACAAGCCCTTTGAAGCCGTGGGGAACAAGCACATAAATTATGCAGAGAACTTGCTGTGTAATAGTCCAAATTTCTGAAGTCTTTCTTTATCTACTCGGATCCTTAGATCATCACTGATCAAATTAGTTTCGAAAACCTGCCTTGGCTTTGTCCTGGGGCCCTGAGTTAACAAGTCTTTTTTTTTTTGAAATTCAGCATAATACCATTTTTATTTAACCTCATCCAGCTCATATGGGCAACTCCTTTTTCGGACGCCAAATCATCTTGTTCTCAGTAACAGCAACGTAATTTCTTATTAGAATACAAACCCATTAATTTCAGAAAAACAATACTAACACCACCTTCAACAATATACTGAAAACAATTTAGGAGTTTATTGCAGTTTTCATGGTTTTTTTCTACAGTAAAATTACGGTTGTAATGCTTCTTGGAATAACGTCTCTCTCTCTTAAGCCACCAACTGGATATACAGGTTCATTTGTTTCATTTTGCTTTTTAGGAACTTTTAAATTAATTAAATTAAATTAATTTTGTTTTATAACTTTGTAAAATATTTGCATGGTTTCAAGCTCAGATTCAACACAACGAAGTATATTCAGAGACGTATAGCTTTTATCTTTGTATTCTTTCTTTCTTTTTTCAGTTATTTAATTGAGGTCATAATGGTTTATAACATTGTGTAATTTCAGGTGTGCATTATTATTTATCACTTTCTGTGTAGACTACATCGTGCTCACCACCAGCAGTCTAAGTTTTATCTGTCATCGTATGTATGTGCCCCTTTACCCCTTACGTCCACCCCCCCCCCAATCCCCTTCCCCCCCTGGTAACCACTGATCTGTTCTCTTTATCTATGTGTTTATCTTCTACATATGAGTGAAATCATGTCGTGTTTGCCTTTCTCTGTCTGGATTATTTCATTTAACAAATCCTTTTTAGACAGGGCGAAACAGGCACATAATGAAACGTGCAAAGACCTTTTAGCCCGAATTTCTGAAGTCAGTCTTTAACTTCTTGGATCCTGAGTTTCATCAGTGACCAAATTAGGTGCCAACAGTTGCCTGGCTTTCTCCTGGGGCTGTGACAAAGAGCAAATGAAATAATGTCAGTGAAAACTCTTGCTTTTGAAAACAGAACACAGATGTAGTTATTTCTGTATATTGTCGGCATGCTTCCTCAAGTCAGATGGGAAATTTGCCAACATCAAATACCTTCAAATGTTAGATTCTTTTGTGGATTCTAATTTTGATGGATGGATTTTGGTAGCAACTCTTCATGTCAGTGGTGTGTGCTGAAGACTGTAAAGTAGCCACATTTTCTGTTTCTTTTTCCATTCGACAAGTATTTCTTCATCACCTCCTCTGTGGCAGACACTGTGCTAGGAACTGGGAATACAGAAAGAAAACAAGATAGTGTTGCACATTACCATCCACTTGTGATGAAGAAGAAAAAAACATATTCTTCATGAGGTCAAGATCCTCAGGTGTAGAAACAAGACACCTGAATGAGATCTACTGAATTACATAGAATTAGGTAAACTACTCCTGGAATCATGGGGCTCATGTGTTTAAGGGCAGTCCCTCTGTCAGTGGATTATGTGTGTGTGTGTGTGTCTGTGTGTGTGTGTGTGAGTACATACACATCACTCATACAAAGACATAACCAGAGTATCGAGCAATAGGCATGAATAATTGACTAATCTTGCTCCCATTTCTTCTAGTTGTCGCCTCAATGACCACTACTATTGCTCCTACAACGGCTGCTACGACAGAGGAAAGGAGTAAGTCATTGTCTGTGTTTACCTCTCTGTCATGCTATAGGTTTTTTGTCGTCTCATTGACTTAACTTTTATATTTCTCACGCTTAAAAAGCAGAAGACCAATTATTCCTCGAATTTTGGGCTCATAGTTTTCATATTTTTGGTGACTGTCCCTCCGTTCTGTCAGCAGATTTTATATATATATATATATATATATATAGCTATACACAAGCACAGACTGTCAAACAATGGGCATGGAGAATTGACCAATATTTGCTCTCATTTCTTCTAGTTGTCACTGTTACTAACGGTACAACAGCTTCCCCAACAGAGCAAAGTGGTAAATCTTTCTATATGCTTGCCTTCGTGTCATGCTATGGTATTTTTTACCCCTCCTGATCAAATCGCCTTTTGAACTTTCCTGGTTTATAGTAGATAATATTAGTGATTACTGGAATTGTAGAGCACATATTTTTAACGAGGATCTCTCCTGTCCCTCCATTGGCAGATTTTATACACATATATAGGTATATTCACCAAATAATGTCATAAAAAATTGACTAATACTTGCTCTCCTTTTTTCTAGAGTTTCCAGCTATTAATTCTAGAAAAGCTCCTCTAAAAGACGAAAGCTGTTCAGTTTTTATATATGTCTGCATTTATGTCACGTTATAGCATTTTTTTTCCTTGGAATAAATTTAACTTTTGAACTCTCCTGTCTTAAGATTGGCAAACTAAAACGGCTAGATGTTACAGAAATGACTGAGTGATATTTTGAATCCAACCATCATTTCCTAAGAGCCATCTTAATACAGTAAATGCTGGATTTGGGATGAGATGATTGCAATTTAGAGGGCGCAGTAATAGACTCTGAATTATTTCAGCAATGGACTGCACTCATTTGTGTGGCTTTTGTTTCTAATGACTGAGGAATGTGTGATATGAAGGTGCGTCTAGATTTTTTTTTTTCAGTTTTTCATCTTTGCTAGTACCTAATAACAAGAACTGACAGGTAATTTCAATAGAGAGCTTTCTATACTGAAGGTATTGTGCTATGTTTTGCATGCATTTTCTTGGTTAATACTCATAACTCTCCTATGAGGTGGTAGAATATTTTTTCACAATTTTCTAGCTGGAGGAAATAAGTTAAAATTAATTAAGTCAATTACCCCATGCCACACAGCTAGACCCGGGGATTCAAATAAGCCATCTGAATGAAGAGTTCATACAGTTACTTAGCTCTTCCTTCTTCCTCTATGATATGGTCCTAGAACCAGAAACCCTACAGCCAAGGCCTTGAGCCGTGACTGACATATGGTGGGGGGTGAGTAAGTACAGAGACTTCACAGTATCCCAGACTGGACTTCAACCCCAATTCTTTGCATCATTAGCTGCATCAATATAGGAAAATTACTTACATTTTATGACCAGCAATTTCCTCATCTTCCACCCAGTGATAACTGTATGTAACGCAGTGATTGAAGAGACGAGGTCACCTATACTGAATGTCTAGCATAGAGTATCTCATTTGGCTGTCACAGAATCAGTACTAATTTCTGGCCCTCTCTCCCTACATATGTACAAAGAAAGTGACTAGAAGCGTTGGTTCCAGCCCTACTGATCTTTCCTCCATTTCTAATCTCAAGGGGGCTCTGGACCTCAGCTAACACTTTGCCTGACCAAGGCCAAGGAGTTATGAGCACATCATGTGTGAGATCCCTTTCCACACAAGAGCTAATGATTCTGCAGTTCTGACTCTCTAAGATAAAACTTGCCAAATGGAAATTTTTTCAGGTAGAAACTCATCCTTGTGGTTCACTGAATAGCTAGTCTGGCTCACCATCATTATTGTTAATTAAACAAATATAAATCTTTCTTCCATGTTACTCCATTTGTTGGTAGCATAAATGACATTCTATTTCCCCATAGAATTAACATAGCATAGGCTTTGAAACATAAAAAAGAAAAACAAAACTTTACTTAAGCTATCTCAGCGTGAGATTTGTCCCCCCAAACATTAAAGTCACAATAATGTCTTTTAGGGTGGTTGCATGGATTAAATGAAACAAGATATGGGAAATCACCTGGCGCTCAGGACACAAGAAATGCTCAAAAAGAGATTTCAATTTGGATGATCTTACTTGATCAAAAAGTAAGAGCAATTATACATTCTTCAGGAATGTTCTTCTCAGAAAGCTCAGTCACTCACACTTTCATCTTGCTTTACTCAGAGTACAACCCCAAAACAATGCTATTAGGTCACAAAATGTTGCTCCTTTGAGGGGGCTAGACAACAGCTCAACAGAAAAATAAATAATTTGGCCTTGGCATTTTTATTATGGTCTTAGGGTTTCCAGATTTGCACTTTATATATACCACCGTATGGAAAAACTCCAGAATTAGAGATTGGGAGAGGCTGATGGGTGCACACACTTCCATTCTACATAATGGATGTCTTTCTTGCCATTGGTAAATGCAGCTCAACAGACCTTTATTGTAGAACTGGCCTGTGCCAGGCCTGGAAGGGATGTGTGGATGAGGAGAGTGGGATGACTTACTGTCCCCAGGAGAATGCACTATTGTAAGAGAATATCTTCTTTTCCTAGACACTCAGGGTCACTCACAATACAGGCATGATGTCCCCAAGGGGCCTCTTTAATGCTGATGCTACATGTATTTAGAGAGTGTGGGCAGAGGGCTGAGTGAGCCTTGGTCCTGACAGTGGTCTGGGTAACACTCTAGACATGCGACTTAAAGTCCTGAGTATGAGAACCACAGAGCAAAGGCCCCAGAGCATCTGTAAATTGGAAGGAATCAGTCTGTACTTTTCCCTGTGGTTAACAAGCCCTTTTGAAGCAGTGAGGAAGAAGCTCAGAACAAAATGTGCGAAAACATTTGCTGTGTACCAGTGTGAAATTTGAAAGTCAGTCTTTATCTTCCAGGATCCTTGGATTCATCAGTGATCAAATTAGGTTTGAAAACTTGCTCTGATTTTCTCCTGGGGCCGTGAAGTAGAGTAAATGAAATAATGTCAGTGAAAACACTTGCTTTTGAAAAACCCCATGCATGTATTTATTCATGTATTTATTGTATCTTTTAATTTCCTTTCCTGAAATTCAATAAGATAACATTGATTCAACAGCCGTAATTTACTATTTATACAGCTAAGAAACAGAGGAGAAGCAAATATGCAAAGCACACATTTAATATAACCACTGGGCTGAAGTGTCCTGTTAGGTTTTGATTTTTCTAGTGATCAGGGAAAAATAAGAAGTATGGGAAGTTCCATGGTGATGATCATCATAGAGAAGTTCCAGTTCAGAATATGTTTTACTTGGTGCCTAATTTCTGAAACAAATGTCTCCTATGGGCTTCCCTGGGCAAGAAAGCTAATGACGACAGTTCTGTTAATATCATCCTGCAGCCAATTTCTAATGCTGTTTCCTGCAAGGTTTCAGTTTTTGACAAAAGCTAACAATACGACTTGGAAAGATTGCTCATGGAAAACCTTTTGAAGAAGATCACATTAGTCTGGTCCAGGATTTTGACCAAGCTTGGTTGAAAGAGAGAACTTAGGATACGTACACAGATTTTATTATGAAAAACTGTTACTTTACTGTTTTTCCTCAATCAGTGCATGGTAATAAGAGAATTTGATTTATCTTTTGATGAATAAGTCACTGTTAAGGGAAAGAGACAGTTTTAAAACACGTTGAAGTCAGTTCTTGAAGATATTTTAACATATAAATGTGATTAACCTAGCATTTTTATTCTTGAAATTTATTCCAAATCCTATAGCTCAAACCCAGTTTCAGAGCCATGAAAGAAAGATCCAATATAGTGCGTAAAATCGCATACCAAAACCATATCCATCTGCACAAGAACACATCTAGCACAAAAAGGATTAACTAAAACAATGGTTTCTACTCTGTTTTCCTCCATCCAGCAGTCAGGTATCTTTAAAAAAATTATCTTTGTATATTTGACTTCTTTTAAAAAAAGAAACATAGTTAAATCTCACCTCAGGTTATATATATTCAGAGAAGTGTAATTGTGGCACGGTTTATTTTTCTATCTCTAGAAAGAAATGCACTGAAATCCTGGGTTCCCATAATAAAAAAAGATTTTGCCAAGAATATTTCAGACCTCTGGAAGAGAACACAACTACAGTGTCCAGAATGGTGGAATTATGTTGTTTCTATAGATTAATTTCTATTTCTATGGATTATTTTTACAAACTCGTTTCTACCTGCTTTATCTCACTGAATCTGCCACAACAATCCTTTGAATATTGGCTCTGCCCTCAGTGGTATAATTCTCAGCAAGTTACTTAGATTCCCAACCATATTTCATTGTTTACAACAAGGAGTCCTCCAAAACACAACTCACTTCAGTGTGAGTAAAGTATTGAAAGAGATAATGCATGCGAAGCATTTAACATAGTGCCCGCTGCAGAAGTACTCATTCAAAATCTATTAAATTTTATCCATGCTGTTGTCACCTCCAGAAAGAACCCAACTCCAGAAAATCATGTGCTGAGTTGGGGATGTTGGGATAGTCATGCTCTGGAAAGGTATGTCTCATTCGTGGGGAATTAGCCTAAACCGGACTCCTTCAAGCGTGAGGTTCTAAGGTACATTCGGAGAGTTGATGAATTGATTTTGGTAGCAACTCTATATGTCAGCAGTGTGTGCTGAAGACTGTAGAGCAGCCACATTTTCTGTTTCTTTTTCCATTCAACAAGTATCTTTCCATTGCCTCCTTTGTGACTGACATTGCGCTAGGAGCTGTGAATACAGAAGGAAAATAAGATAGTCTTGGATGTGACTGTCCAGTTGTGAAAAGAAGAACAAAATGTGTGCTTCTTGAGGGTGAAGATCATCATGTGCAGAAACGCAATTCATGAATGAGATCTACTGAAGTCTGTAGAATCAGATGAACTAGCCCTGGAATCGTAGGGCTCATGATTTTAAGGACAGTCTCTCTGTCAGCAGATTGTGTGTGTGTGTGTGTGTGTGTGTGCATACACACCTACTCGTATAAACACATACCCAGACTATCAAGCAATAGGCATGAATGATTGACTAATCTTGCTCTTATTTCTTCTAGTTGCCACCTCAAAGGCCACTACTGTTGGGTCTACAACGGCTTATACGACAGAGGAGAGCAGTAAGTCATTGTCTATGTTTGCCTATGTTTGGTAGCAACTCTTCATGTCAGCGTTGTGTGCTGGAGACGGTAGAGCAGCCACATTTTCTGTTTCTTTTTCCATTCAACAAGTATCTTTTCATCACCTCGTTTGTGACATGCACTGCGCTAGGAGCTGTGAATACAGAAGGAAAATAAGATAGTCTTGGGTATGACTGTCCAGTTGTGAAAAGAAGAACAAAATGTGTGCTTCTTGAGGGTGAAGATCTTCATGTGCAGAAACGCAATTCATGAATGAGATCTACTGAAGTCTGTGGAATCAGATGAACTAGCTCTGGAATCATAGGGCTCATGATTTTAAGGACAGTCTCTCTGTCAGAAGATTGTGTGTGTGTGTGTGTGTGTGTGCGTGCATACACACCTACTCATATAAACACATACCCAGACTATCAAGCAATAGGCATGAATGATTGACTAATCTTGCTCTCATTTCTTCTAGTTGCCACCTCAAAGGCCACTACTGTTGGTACCACAACAGCTTATACGACAGAGGAAAGCAGTAAGTCATTGTCTGTTTGCCTCTCTCTTGTGTGGTAGGCTATTTTCCTTCTGAATCAGCTTAACTTTTCCATTTCTGCGGCTTAAAATACAAAAGAACAAGTATTCTTGGAATTCTTGGGCTCATATTTTTCTTATTTTTGGTGACTATACCTCTAGTCTGCCAAATAGAAATATATACGTATATATATTTACATATATATGTGTGTGTGTGTGTGTATATATATATATATATATTCCTATATATGCACACACTGTCAAAGAATGGGCATGGACAATTGAGCAATAATTCCTCTCATTTCTTCAGGTTGTCTCTGCTACTAATGTTATAATAGCTTCCCCAAAAGAGCAAAGTCGTAAATTCTTTTAGAGGCTTGTCTTCATGTCATGGTATGGCATTTTTCCCCTCATGACCAAATCACCTTTTGAACTTGCCTGGTTTATGGTTTATCGTAGACAAGACTATTTATACCAGAAATTATAGAGCACAAACCTTCAAAGAGTGTCTCTGCTGTGTCTCTCTTGACAAATTATATATTTATTTATTTATTAATTGTTTGTGTATTTATTTACATCTCATGGACTGTACTTGAACCCAAGTTCTTTTAATGATTACTTGCATCTAGATGGGAAAATTACTTACATTTTATGAGCAATGATTTCCTCATCTGCCAGTCAAAAATAGTTACCCCCAAAGCGATTATTGAAGAGGAGAGCTCACCTATGCTGAATATCTAGCATAAGGCAACTCATTTGGCTGCCACAGAATCAGTTCTAATTTCTGGCCCCTTCTCCCTACATATTTACAAAGAAAGTGACTAGAAGCATTGGCTCTAGCCTTGCTGATCTTTCCTCCAATTCCAGTATCAAGGGGTCTCAGGACCTCAGCTAACACCTTGTCTGACTAAGGGCAATTAGTGATGAACACATCACATTTGAGACCACTCTGTGCAAGAAAAGGTAATGATTCTGGAGTTCTGATGTTTGAAGATAAAATATCTCAAAGGGAAATTTTCCCACAAAGAGATTCAGCCTTGTGGTTCACTGAAAAGCTTGTCTGGCTCACCATCACTATCATTAACTGAACAAATGTAAGTCTTTCTTAAATGTTGTCACATATATTGGTACCACAAAAGTCCCTCTATTTTCCTCCAAATTTGAGGTAGTAAAGACTTCTGAATCTAAAAATAAAGAAAAACAAAATTCTACTTAGCTTTCTCAGACTGTGATTCATCCTCTGAAATATTAAGGTCAGAATGATTTCTTTTCGGATGGTTGGGTGGCTTGAATGACACAAGATACGTGAGAGCACCTAGCTCTAGCACAAGAGAAATGCTCAAAGACAGATTCCACTGTGGATGATCTTATTTATCAGGAAACTAGAGCAATTATACATCTTTCAGGAATGTTCTACTCAATAGCAGAGTCACTCTCACTTTCATCTTGCTTTACTCAGAGTACAAGCCCAAAATAATGATATTAGGTGACCAAATGCTGTACATTTGAGGGGGTAAGATGGCAGCTCCACAGAAAAATAAATGCTTTGGCCACTGAAGTTTTGTTATGGTCTTAGGGTTTCCAGATTTGTATTTTATATACCATTGTAAGGAAAAATTCCATAATTGCAGGTTGAGTAAGGCTGATGTATAAACCCATACTTCCATTCTACATAATGAATGTGTTCCTTGCCACTTTAAATACAGTTCATGAAACATTTATTGCATAACTGTCCTCTGCCAGGCCTGGAAAGGATGCGTGGGTGAGGACAGTGGGATGTCTTACTGCCCCTAGGAGGATCCACTATTGTGAGAGAATATCTTCTTTTCCTAGACACTCAGAGTCAATCGTGATACAGGCATGATGTCCCAAAGGCGTCCCTTTGATGCAGATGCTGCATGAATTGAGAGAGTGTGAGCATAGGGCTGAACGTGCCTTGGTCCTGGCAGTGGTGGGGTAACTCTCTAGTCACAGAACTTAAAGCACTGAGCATGAACACAAGAGACCGCTGTCCCCAGAGCATGTATAACTAAGAACGAATCAGTTTGTACTTTCCCCTGTGGTTAACAAGCCCTTTGAAGCCGTGGAGAGCAAGCACATAACAAATTGTGCAGAGACTTTGCTGTGTACCCATCAGAATTTCTGAAGTCACTCTTTATCTACTCAGATCCTTACATTCACCAGCGATCAAATTAGGTTCGGTAACTTTCCCTGGCTTTGTCCCGGGGCCATGATATAGAACAAATGACATAACGTCAGTGAAAACACTTGCTTTTCAAAACCTAACACACATGTCATTATCTATGTATTTTTTGCAGTTTTTTTTTTCTTTCCTGGAAGTTACTACAGTAAAATTAATACAACAGCCCTAATATACTATTTCTACAGCAAAGTAACATAAGGGAATAAAAATATGCAAAGCACACTTTTAATACAACCACTAGACTGAATTGTCCTGTTAGGTTTTGATTTTTCTAATGTTCAGGGAAAAATAAGAAGCATAGGAAGTTCCACGGTGATGACCATCATAGAGAAGTTCCAGGTCAGAATGTGTTTTACCTGGTGCCTATATCTGAAGCAAATGTCTCCTACGGTCTTCTCAGGGCAACAAAGCTAATGAGGACAGTTCTGTTAACGCCATTCTACAGCCAATTTCTAACGCTGTTTCTTGGAAGTTTTTAGTTTTTGATAAAAGCTAAGAATACAACTTGGAAGTACTACTCCTGGAAATGATTTTGAAGAAGATAAAACTGTTCTGGTCCAGGATTTTGAGCAAGCTTGGTTGAGAGAACTTAGGATACATACACAGATTTTCTTATGAAAAACGGTTACTTTATTGTTTTTCCTCAATCAATTCATGGTAATAAGAGACTTTGATTTATCTTTTTATGAGTAAGTCACTGTTAAGGGAAAGAAAGAGTTTTAAAACACATTGAAGTCAGTTCTTGAAGATATTTTAACATATAAACGTGATTAACCTAGCATTTTTATTCTTGAAATTTATTCCAAATCCTATAGCTTAAACCCACTTTCAGAGCCATGAAAGAAAGATCCAATATAGTGCATAAAATTGCATACCAAAACCATATCCATCTGCACAAGAACACGTCTAGCAGAAAAAAGATAAACTAAAACAATGCTTTCAACTCTGTTTTCCTCCATCCTAGAGTCAATTATCTTTCAAAAATTTTTTACTTTGTTTGACTTCCTTTTTATAAAAAAGAACATAGATAAATCTCACCTCATCTTGTATATATTCAGCCAAGTATAAATGTGATATGGTCTATCTTTCTATTTTTGGAAAGAATTGGACTGAAATGCTCACCTCCTGTAATAAAAACTTCGTTTACTAAGTATATTTAATACGTCTGGAACAGAAGACTTTTTTGTTGTGCAGAATGTTAGAATTATGTTTCTCCATACATTATTTTATATTTCAACAGATTATTTTTACAATGTCCTTTCCAGATGTCTTTGTCACTGAATCCTCTACAATGATCCTTTGAATGCTGGCTCTGCCATCCCCGGTGTGACTGTATGCAAGTTATTTACACCCCCAAACTTATTTCTTTATTTTCAACAAGGAGTCCTACAAAATACAATTCACTTCTGTGTGACTGGAGCATCAAGCGGGATAATGCATGTGAAGCGTTTAACATAGTGCCCGCGCCAGGAATGATCACTCAATAGCTTTTAGCTTGTATTCATATTGTTGTCACGTCCACAGACACCACAACTCCAGAAAGTCATGGGCATGAGTTGGGGATGTTGTAATATGCATGCTCTGGAAAGGCATGCCTGATTCCTTTGCTCTCATGGGAAATTAGCCTAAACTAGACCACTTCAAACGTGAGATTTTGTTGTGAATTCTAAGAGTCGATGACTTGATTTTGCTAGCAACTCTTCATGTCAGCAGTGTGTGCTGAAGACTGAAGAGTAGCCACATTTTCTGTTTATTTTTCCATTTGACAAGTATTTCTGCAACAGCTCCTTTGCGGCAGACACTGTGTTAAGAGCTGTGAATACAGAAGGACAACAAGATAGTCTTGGATATTACCATCCAGTTGTGATAAAGAAGAAAAAAGAGCTTCTTTATGAAAGTCACCGTCTTCAGAAACTCAATATATGAGTTAAAGATACTGAATTACATAGAGTCAGATGAACTGTTTCTGGAATCATAGGGCTCATATTTGAAGGTAAGTCTTACTGTCAGTGGATTATTTGTGTGTGTGTGTGTACATACACACATACTCATATAAACACATACCCATGCTATTGAGCAATAAGCATGAAGAATTGACTACTCTTGCTCCCATTTCTTCTAGTTGTCACCTCAATGGCCACTACTGTTTGTTCTACAACGGCTTATACGACAGAGGAGAGCAGTAAGTCATTGTCTATATCTACCTTTCTATCATGCTGTAGGCTTTTTCCCTCCTGATCAACTTAACTTTTGTGCTTCTCAGGCTTAAAATATTATTCCTGGAATTGTGGGGCTCATAGTTTTCATATTTTTGGTGACTGTCTCTCCTGTGAGCAGATAATATATATATGAGTGTATGTAGGATTATATATACAGACACACTGTCAAATAAATAATGGGCATGGGGAATTGACCAATACTTGCTCTCCTTTCTTCCAGTTGTCACTACTACTAAGGCTACAACAGCTTCCCCAACAGAGCACAGTGGTAAGTTTTTTAATATTCTTGCCTTCAGGTCTCACTATGGCATTTTTCTCTCCTGATCCATTTACCTTTTCAACTTCCCTGTTTAGAGCAGACAAGACTAATTATTGCAGGAATTGTAGAGCACATATTTTTAATGAGTATCTCCCCTGACTGTCTGTTGGTGGACTTCATATATGTGTATATGCATGTATGTACATAAATATAAATATATACAAATAAGTATATATACACACACTCATACATAATACATATGCATATATTTCAATGGTCACCTGATTTGTAGGCTAATAAGCATGAACAGTTGACAAATACTTGCTCTCACTCCTTATTGAGATTCCTGGTATTAATTCTAGAAAAACTTATCTAAATGAGGAAAGTCATTGAGTTTTTATATATGGTTGCCTTTACGTCATGCTGCAGCCTTTTTTTCCTCTGGATAAACTTAACTCTTGAACTTCCCTGCCTTAAAATAGACAAACCAGAATGGCTGAATGTTGCAGAATCAATTGAGTGATATTTTAAATCAAATCATCATTTCTCAGGAGTCAGCACAGTAAATGCTGGCTTTGAGATGAGATGACTATAAATTACAGTGTGCAGTCATAGACTCTGAATTATTTCAATGATACGCTTCATTCATTTGTATGTCTTTTTTTCCTAATGACTGAGGTATACACGATGTCAAGGTGCTTCTAGATTTTTTTTAATCTTTGATTCTTTCTAGTAGCTGATAACATGAACTGACTCATACTGAGAGTTTCCTATACAGAAGACATTGTGCCGGGTTTTGCACTTATTTTCTTGTTTAATCCTCAAAATACTCCTATGAGGTGGTACAATAATTTTCCCCGTTTTATAGATGAAGACAATGAGTTAAAATTAATTAAGTTCCTGCACCATGCCACACAGCTAGGCTCTGGGGATTCAACCTGGCCATCTGAATCAGGAGTTCATTTGCTTACTCAGTTCTCTCTTCTTCCTCTATGATATGGTCCTAGAGAAAGAATCCCCAACCCCAAGGCCCTAAGACATGCAGTAGGGGGTGGGTAAGTGCACGGGCCTCACAGTCTCCCAGACTGGACTTGAAGCCCAGTTCTTTTGTGACTAGTTGCATCAGTATAGGAAAATTACTTAAATTTTCTTAGCAACACTTTCCTCATTTGACAACCAGAAATCACTACACCTAGGTCAGTTATTGAAGAGTTAAGTTCACCTATGTGAAATGTCTAGGATAGGGTATCTCATTTAGTTGGCACGGTACTAGACTCTGGCCCTTTCACCCTAAATATGTACTAAGAAAGTGACTAGAAGCATCGAGTCTAGCCCTGCTGATCTTTCCTCCATTTCCAACATCAAGGCTGCTCTGGACCTCAGCAAACACCTTACCAGACAAGGGGCAAGGAGTTATGAGCGCATCACCTCTCAGATCATTTCCAGACCAAGTGCTGCTGTTCTGGAATTTTGAGTTTATGAAGACAAAACACATAAAATGGAAATTTCCAGAGGAAGAGACTGAGCTTTATGGTTCACTGAATAGCTAGTCTTGTTCAACATCATTATCGTTGTTTAAACAAATATAAATCTTTCTTAAAAGTGGTTCTACTTGTTGGTAGCATAAGTCTACCTCTATTTCCCCATAGATCTAAAGTACTGTAGGCTTTGGAACATGAAAAGGAAAAAGAAAAATTATTTAACCTTTCTCAGCCTGAGATTCATCCTCCAGAATATTAAGGTCACGATGACGTTTTTTAGGGTAATTGTATGGATTAAATGAAATAAGACATGTGAAAGCACTTAGCACTTAGCACACAAGAAATACTCAAAAAGAGATTCCATGTTACTGATCTTACTTGATCAGGAGATAAGAGCTATTATATATCTATCAGGAATGTTCTACTCAGCAAGCAGAGTCGTTTTCACTTTCATCTTCCTATACTCAGAGCACAACCCCCAAAACACTTGATTAGGTGACCAAATGGTGTTCATTTGAGGGAGCCAGACAGCAGCTCAACAGAAAATCAAATAGTTTGGCCTCTGCAGTTTTACCACGGTTGTAGGTTTTCTTGGTTTGTATTTTATATATGAATGTAAGTTAAAATTCCATAACTAAGGATTGGGGAGACTAACGTGTACACACATACTTCCACTCTACATAATAAATGTATTTCTTACCATTGGTAAATGCAGCTCAGCAAACATTTATGGCATAACTGGTCTGTTCCAGGCCTGGAAGGGATGTGTGGATGAGGACACGAGAATGAATTATTGTCCCAAGGAGGATGCACTGTTTTAAGAGAATATATTCTTTTCCTCTTCACTCGGAGTCACGGGTGACTCAGGCATGATGTCCCAAAGGAGCCTCTTTGATGCAGAAGCTGCACATATTTAGACAGCGTGGAGAGGATTGAATGTGCCTTGGTCCTGGCAGTGGTCCACTACCTCCATAGCCTCAGGACTTAAATTCCTGAGTGTGAACACAACAGACCAAAGGCCCAAGAGCGCCTATAAATAGGAAGGAATCAGTTTGTACTTTTCCATGTGGTTCTCAGCCCTTTTGAGTCAGTGGGGAACAAGCACATAACAAAATGTGCAAAGACCTTAGCTGTGTACCAGTCCAAATTTCTGAAGTCATTCTTTGCCTTTTGGGATCCTTAGTTTCTTCAGCGGCAAATTAGGTTTGGACACTTGCATTGGCTTTCTCCTGGGGCTGTGATGAAGAGCAAAGGAAATAATGTCAGTGAAAACACTTGCTTTTGAAAACATAATATGGGTATATTTATGTATTTATTGTATTTTTTAATTTTCTTTCCTGAAACTCACTAATGTAAGATTAATACAACAACGCTAATTTGCCATTTTTACAGCTAAGAAATAGAGGGGAAACAATAAACGCAAAGTACAAGTTCAATATAATCACTGGGCTGAAGCGCCCTATTAGGTTGTGATTTTTCTAGCGATCAGGGAAAAATAAGAAGCACTATAAGCTCCATGGTGATGATCATCATAGAGAAGTTCCAGTTCATAATGTCTTTCGCTTGGCACCTAATTTCTGAAACGAATGTCTCCATGGACTTCTCAGGGCAACAAATCTAAAGAAGACATTTCTGTTAACGTCATTCTACAGAAAATTTCTAATACGGTTTATTGGAAGTTTTTACTTTTTGATAAAAGCTAAGAATGTAACTGGAAGTACAAATCAGTGACATGATTTTGAAGAAGATAAAACTAGTCTGGTCCATGATTGTGACCGAGCCTGGTTGAGAGAGAGACGTTGGGGTACATATACAGATGTTATTATGAAAATCTGTTACTTTATTGTCTTACCTCAATCAATACATGTAATAAGAGATTTTGATTTATGTTTAATGAATAAGACACTGTTAATGAAAACAAAGAGACTTCTAAGACACAAAGTCAATTCTTGTAAATATTTTCACACCTAAACATGGTTGTGCTAACATTTTCATCCTTGGAATTTATTCCAAATCTATACCTCAACCCCAATTTTAGAACCACCAAAAGATCTGATTGAGTGGCTAAAATTGCTTACCAGAGCCATGTCCGTATGGACAAAACACATCTAGTAGAGAAAGGGAAAAATCAAAACAATGTTTTCAACTCTGTTTTCCTCCATCCAAAAGTCAACTATCCTTAATTCTTTTATTCTTTGTATGTTTTCATTTGTTTTTAAGTTGTAGTTGTGTCGCCTCAGGTTGTATATATTCAGAGAATTGTAAATGTGACTTGGCCTATCTTTCTATGTTTGGAAATAATTGCACTGAAATACTGACCTTCTGTAATAAAAAATTCTTTAGTAAGAATATTTGACATATTGTGAGGAGGAGATGTGTTTCATGTCCACAATGATAAAATTATGTTGGTACTATAGATTATTTTCTATTTCTATGGATTATTTTTAGAAAGGTCTTTCCACATGCTATGTCTAACTGAATGAATCACAACCATCCTTTGAATGATGGCTCTGCCCTCACTGGTATGACTCTAAGCAAGTCATTTATACTCCCAACTTTATTTTTTTGTTTGCAACATGGAGTCGTCTAAAGTACAATTCACTTCTGTGAAACTGGAGCATTAAGCGAGATAATGCATGTGAAGCATTTAACATAGTGCCTGCCACAGTAATAATCACCCAATAGCAATTAGCTTTTATTCACATTGTTGCCATGTCCCCAAATACCACAACTCCAGAAAATCATGTGCATGAGTTGAGCATATGGCGATATGCATGCTTTGGAAAGGGCTGAGAGCTTGCTCCACTTTGATGGGAAATCTTCCTAAACCAGATTCGTTCAAAAGTGAGATCCTGTTGTGGATTCTGAGAGTTGGTGACTTGATTTCGGTAGCAATCTTCATGTCAGCAGCACCGTGTGCTGAAGACTAGAGTAGCCACATTATCTGTTTATTTTTCCATTTGGCAAGTGTTTCTCCAACACCTCCTTTGTGGCAGGCACTGTGGTAGGAGCTATGAATACAGAAGGAAAACAAGATATGTTTGAATATCCCTGTCCCGTTCTGATAAAGAATAAAAAATTTCTTCATGCAAATCAACATCTGCATGTACAGAAACACAATCCATGAATAAGATCTACTGAATTACATAGAATCAGATGAACTAGTCCAGGAATCGTAGGGCTCACATTTTTAAGGATGGTCTCTCTGTCAGCAGATCACGTGTGTGTGTAGTTTTGTTCGCATACACACATAGTCATATTAACACAAACTCACACTTTCAAGTAATTGGCATTGATAATTTGTTAATAGTTGCTCTCACTTCTTCTTGTTGTCACCTCAGTTGTCACTGATACTGATTGTACAAATGTTTCCCCAAAAGAGGAAAGTCATAGGTTTTTGTATATGTTTACCTTTATGTCATACTGTAGCAAATTTTTCTCTCCTGATCAATTACCTTTGAGCTTCCCTTGTTCATAGTCGAGGAGACCAATTATTCTTGGAATTGTGGAGCTCATGAATATCTCCTCTGTCTCTCTGTTGGCATATTTTATGTATGTGTGTGTATATATACATATATATATATATATATATATGTATATAGACACACCCTCACAAATGTACAAATATATATCACTGTCAAATAAAAGGCATGAACAATTGACTAATACAGCATCTAATTTCTTCTAGATGTCCCTGTTATTATTCCCAGAAAAGCTTGTCTGAAAGATGAAACATGTAAGTTTTTGCATATGTTTGCCATATTTTTCCCTCTGCTATGGCATTTTTTCCCCCTCTGGATACATTTAACATTGGAACCTCCTTGTTTTAAGGTAGAAAAACTAGAATGGCTGGATGTTGCAGAATAGACTGAGTGATTCTTTAAATCAGTGATCATTTCCTGAGAGTTATCCTAACATAGTAAATGATGGTTTGGGGAGGAGATGAAAGTAAATTAGAGGGTGCAGTGATAGCCTCTGAATTATATCAACAACGGAATTTATTCATTTGTGTGGCTTTTATTTCTAATGACTGACGAATACACAATATCAAAGTGCTTCTAGATTTCTTTTTAAGTCTTTGGTCCTTGCTAGTAGCTAATAACACGAACTTACATGTACTGAGCTTCTAACACTGGAGGTATTATATTGGGTTTTGATGCATTTTATTGTCTAATTCTTATAATAATCCTATGAACTGGTAGAATAATCTTTTCCCCATTTCACTGATGAGAGCAATGAGTTAAAATTAATTAAGTTCCTTGCGCCATGCCACACAGCTAGATCTAAGCTTTCAGCACAAAACATCTGAATCAAGAGTTCATACATTGCTCAGTTCTCCCTTCCTCCTGTAAGATATAGTTCTAGTGCAAAAAACCCCAAACACAGGCCTGACACATGGTGGACACATGGGATGAGTATGTGCATGGGCTTCACAGTACCACAGACTGGACGTGACTGCCAATTCTTTTAATGATGAATTGAATCAATATAGGAAAATCACGCACATTTTCTTAGCAGCATTTTCCTCATCTGCCAACTGGGAATACATACACCTAACTCAGTTATCGAAGAGATAAGCTCACCAATGTGAAGTGTCTAGGGTAGGGTATCTCATTTAGCTGGCACAGAATCAGTACTAGTTTCTGGCCTTTTCTCCCAAAATATGTACAAACAAATTGACTAGAAGCGTTGGCTCTAGCCCTGCTGATCTTTCCTTGATTTCCAACATCAAGGAGGCTCTGGGCCTCAGCTAACACTCTGCCTGACCAAGGGCAAGAAGTTACGAGTGCATCACCTTTGAGATCTCTTTCCCCAGAAATTGCTATTGATTCTGGAGCATATAAAGGGGAAAATTTCACAGGAAGAACAGCCTGTGTTTCATTGAATAGACAGTCTGGCTAACCGTCATTGTCATTAATTATTTCTTGACATCATATATTTCTTCCAAAACTTCAAAGAATATTAAGTGCAATCATCCTATAACATCATAGCCACAATGAGAGACATTTAGGAAGGACAGGTGGGTGAGCCATGACCTCTTGAAGTTTTAGAGAATTTGGATTAACTGCTCTCTTCCAATTTATATAATGCCCTTTTACTAAAACCTCTCACCCACAACACGGGACACCACCAAATATGC
This sequence comes from Equus quagga, assembly GCF_021613505.1. NCBI lineage: Eukaryota > Metazoa > Chordata > Mammalia > Perissodactyla > Equidae > Equus > Equus quagga. The sequence continues at coordinate 34,979,596 of NC_060274.1, read as the reverse complement.
ATGGATTGTACCCTCAGTAGTAATCCCATTGTATACATAACATGTAATGGCTTAGATACTTCTAAATAAGGATTCAACTTTATCTTTATGCTTAACCTTTTGGTGTCTGGGGTATTTATTGCACTTGGTGATGCAGAATTACAGAGTACCTAAGAGTGTGTTCTTTAAGGTCATGTTGCTCAGATTAAAATCTGGCTGCTGTTACTTCGTAAATGCATGACATCAGGCAAATTACTTCTCTGTCCTTAGTTGATTTGTAAAATAGGAATGACAATAATAATCTCATAGTTTACTGTAAAAAAGAAATTAGATTAAAGTTTTGCAGGCAAAGCTCTCAGAACAAGTCAGTGGCATTTGGTTAGTGGTTAATGAGTATTAGCTGTTATTACCTAGAGACATGGTGGGAGTGAAGAAATACTAAAAGTTATTTATAACAAATACATTTTTCCCATTGGACTTATTCATAAAATATGCAACCTGACTTTTGTTATTTTGGAATGTTCTAAGTTGATTTAGCAGAGGTTGTTGATTGATGTTATCTATAAACTGGATTCTGACTTGTCTTGCTGTCTGTGGTGGTGGTTGTGGTAGATATTTTCCCCTTGGATTTTGGAGGTGTCGGGGTGTGACTGCAATGTGAGTCATCGGAAATAGATAGCTGTGATCACCCTCACATTAATATGTCCCATCCTTTCAAAAGAAGGGGTGAAACTAACTAAACGACTTCTCTTAGCCCCTCTGCAGCTGCAGCTCAGCAACGTCTCTGCCTATTACACCTACCTCCTCCTCCTCCTCAAGGGCGCCATCTATTTTTCCATCATCGCCTTCCATCTGTTCAGGAGAACAGAAGACTGTGACATGGAAACAGTTTGTAACAGATGGTGGCAGAAGGAAGTCAACTGGTCTTCATTTATTTTCCCTAAAAGAGACCCCTGAGGATCTAGCGGGGCTTTCTTTCTGGGTTTGGGTTATTTCAGTTCACATGTGTACTTTTTGTTATGTCATTATTGTGTAATGGTTTTTCAAACTACCGGGCAAACAGACAGTCTTACTCTGTAACAACAATGAATTCTGCCATCACTCAGCGGCAGGGCCACGGGGTAGTCCTTTAGCACCACTGTCTCCATGATCTCCATCAGCTCCTCCGGCAACCCAAATAACCATGCCTTCCGAGTACAGACAGCATGCGGCTCTAGTCACATCCCTTAGGGCCATTTAACCAGAACCGCCTTGAAGCCTTGCATTTTACACATCCTGAACCTGACACTTTTGCTACTTGAATTCTAAGCTGTGTTTTTTGTAATAGGCACAATAAAAAAATTGAAAGTCTACTTTTGTCTCTGTGTACTTTAATTTGATGAAATCTAACTGGAAGTCCAAAGTAAGAAACAGCACAATAGCTGAGCCATCAAATCTATTATTGGCTGTGATGACGGTCAATACACAGTTCTACTTCTTTCCCTGAGATAGTGGTCATGATGCTTTCTTTGGGGCACTTCCTCCAAGAGGCGCCACAGACAAATGAAAGACTTGTCTTTCAAAGGTCACCAGATTCACGCTCATTTGGTTTGGAACATTCTGATGGTGTCAGTATAACATCTAGCATAACCTGCACTGCATGTGCTCAGCTCCACAATAGTGTTTCACAAGCACTGTGTTTCCTCGTCCTCAGAATAACCACGTGAGACGGGCAGTCATACCAAGAGGCATCGCAGTGGAGGGGTTGAGCCTCTGGACTTTGAGCGCCAAGTGCCTGGGCTTGAATCCTGCATCCAGTATTAGCATCAGTGTGACCTCAGGCAAGCTATTTGAACTCTCTGTGCTATAACCTCCTCATCTGTAGAATGGAGTTACAGCGCCCTGTATCCTGGGGTTGTGTGGATTAGATGAGTTAATAATGATGACACACACACACAAAAGCACTGACAGTCTTGGCCAATCCTATTTCCTTGCTTGGAGGTTATATATGAACAGCACAGCGACTCAGCAAGTTTACTCTATGTACCACTTAACCCTGCTAATAAGCTAAGAGCCCTCTCAGGCAGGTTCATTTATAGCCACAATGTATTGATAGGAGAGATTAATTTCGCAGCTCAAGGTCAATATTTTGTAAATAATACTCACTTAAAGCCAGGTCTCTCTGAACTCAGAGCTAGTATGCTCTTATCTACTATCAGGTAGGTATCCCTTCAACCACTGTCAGCTGGAGAAAACAAAATAAAACAAAACCTGCACTGCTTCTTTACTAAAGGTGTCCTGCAAGGAGTCAGTGAGAATTTCCTTAAGGTTTTGTGGGTGCATCTATGCTTTCTCCTCATGTATATACTGTTATTGCCACAATTATTCCCTTTGTTAACACAATGGAAATCCTAATTTATTTTGTGAGTGTATATTCCAGATTTATGTCAGCTTTTTGGGGGTCTGCTGGTGAAATGGCCTGAGATCCTTGGGCAGAGGAAACCCACTGATGGCACTCTCTGGGTGTACCTTTCTCACCCCACAGTGTCTCCCCTACACTGAATGGGCCCGGAGGACCTCAGAATCAACTGTGGCATCCTCTGGTAGGTTCAGGTGAATTTCTGATTTAGGAAGTATTTTATGCGTTCTTTTTGGCCCCGTAACTTTCCACCACAGCACGACTGCCACATGGAGTGGTCGGAGAAAAATCAGCCCAGCGGTCACACCTCAGACCCCACAGTTAGAGCCTCAGCTCCATAGGCTGGCTCTAACCAACTGAGTCATTTGTTCTTGACTATGTCACATTGCCTAATTGTACCCAGCTTTAGAAGACAGTGTTCCAATTAAATAATTTCAGCTTTCTAGTGCAATTTGCAAATTCAGTGGTTAACATTCTAATGCAGTAATAATAGCAAATGCTGGGACAGTGCTTCCTGGTACTGGTCTATGTACACGTTGGCTTATTTTATTCTCAGGAGACCCCTGTGAGATATGTACAATTATCTTTGTTTTTATACATGGGGAAACAAGCAGAGAGGCGTAAATATGTCCCCTTAGTTAGGTAGCTAATAAGAAAGAGAGCTGAGATTTGAACCCAGCAGCCTGGCTGCAGGAGCTCTGCTCTTAACTTCTACATTATTTGCTACTAGAGTAGAAACAGGTTACTTTAGTTTCAACTAAAACAAGAAAATTTCTCTCCTTATTGGGCTAAGAGCTGATGGAGAGAACTGCCTCTTCAGCTGTCCACACCTCCTCTCCTTGCTCCCATGATTTTCGGATGATTCGAGGGTCTTAGGCCATCTTGCCACAGAGTTTCTCATGCTGGGAAGACTTTTATACACTGACCTCAACCCACTAATAGTGCTTCTGTGACTAAAGTCCATGACCTCTGGTTGGACAAAATGAACACCAGAACAACAGGCTGCATCCACAGGTGTGCAATGGAAAAAGTAGGCAAAGATTTACACAGTTCCACATAAAAACACCTGTGTCTCAACAGTCTTTATAGAGCTAGAGTCTCAGCACACTTCTCAACTGTAACAGAGGGAAACCTCAACGCAACAATCTCAAAATTCCCCAACTATGATTCCTCCCTACTGTTTGGAATTCTTTCCCTCAGCAACTTCATTTTTTACGGCTTTCTGTCAGTGAAACAGGCCATAAATAATGAACATTTGATCTTTCCCTTTGTCTTACAAAAAGGCCTATATAACTGCCATTTAGAAATTCTAACTAATAGGAGATAACCAGAGATAGTAGACCAATATGATACAATTCACCCAACAGACGAGAAACTCAACATTTTGTTAGTCACGCAATCTTCTCTCAGTAAATACATGGTCTCCATCATGTACTGTTATTCTACTTTTTGCTTGTTTGCTCTCTTTTCATTAGTTTGAATGATGGTTAGTCCCTAGCACTTAGTGAGCATCAGGAATTCTGCTGGGCAGTTTGCGTGCTTTATGTCTAATGCTCTCAATGCACCACACACAGGTATCATGCTCATCTCACTGATGAGAAGACTAGGTCCCAGAAACGCTAAGAAATATGCACAAGGTTAAGCATAGAGTAGTGCCTGAATCCACATGACTTCAGGTCTGCCTGACTTAAGACCTGCTTTTTATCCATTATACCATTGCTTTTCCTCTTGGGAACCTTTAAAAACCACTGAAGCCCAGACTTCATCACAGGACAGGCATTAGACTTTAAAAAACCTCCTCCATTAATTCTAACCTTCATTCAGTGGAAGCCAGCAAGTCATTGAAATACCTCCTGAGCTCCCGCACTGCTGTCCCAGATCACATGCAGTGAGCTGCTGTCACAGAGCACATCACATAAGTGAGAATGTGCTGCAGCCAAGAAAGTGTTATTACAATTCAACCCATCAATATTCCAAGGAAATGAAAGGTATGTAATAAGCTTTATGTGCAAGGATGTTCATTTACTGTAGCATCATTTATAGCAGCCACAAGTTAACCAAATGCCCAATAAGAAATGACAAAATCAACTAAACGATGTCATATGACTATATAATATGCAACCTCAAAGTGTGTAGATAGTTTAAAGCAATATAAAATTAATCAGAAAGTGTTGTTGAAAAAATAATATACATAATACGACCCTATAAAAATTGTTAGATAATACCTTCACCTGGTTCAAAAATCGAAACTCTCTAAAAATGCATTAAGAGATTTTGCTTCAACCAATGTCTCTATGTCCCCACTCCTTACAGGTCACACTTTTGTGTCTTGTGCATCCTTCCAGTTTTCTTTTGTGCAAATATGAATGTACACATGTAAATATATATGCCTGTATATATATTCTCATTTCCTCCCTTCTTACACAGAGGTAGTAAATGTTATACATTATTCTGCACCTCTCTTTTCCCTTAGACATCCTAGAGCTCTTATGTCTGTGTAGAGGGACACATAGACAGCTGCATGATATTTCCCTGGTGAATGTGCAACACTTTATACAATCAGTTCCCTGTGATACACTTCTGATCTTTGGTCTTACAAGAAATGCTGAAATTGTGATAGCATTTTCTGTCAGTTTGAATGTGTGTGATGATTATTTTGATAGGTATTGCCAACAAATCCACGATAGAGAGAGCACAATGTGGTACTTCTACCACAGGGTCAGTGAATGCCAAGAGTGTGCCTCAGGAATTTCTAATCTTACAGGTGAAAAATAGTCTCTCATTGTAGTCGCAGGTTGCTTTTCTCTTACCATGAGTGAGAAGAAGCATCTTTTCATACATTGAAAGTCTATATTGATTTTTCTGTGAACTTAATAGTTCATGTCTTGATCATTTTTTCTATTGAGTAATAACACTCAATAGGTATGACGCTCATTTTTATTTGTCTGTATTTCTACAACCATACGCATAAAACATTTTCAATGTATGTTAAGAGGATGAAAAAATGAGAAGAGATTTTGTATTTCTCTATTTTATTTAACTAATCTTTTTAAAGTTAATATTATTCTGTATAAAAATTAAAACAGTGTCTTGTTCAAAATTGGGAATTTTTTTTTTGTTTCTTCCTAACAATGAGCTTCAGTTTCTGTGAAATGCATTCTTTTTGAAACCAAGTCAAGGTTCTCCTTTGGAAACAAAATAAGACCCACCAGATCCAAGAAAGATTAAATTTAATTGGGTCTACTCCTTGATTCTCATGAATTCTGTCATAATACTCTAGGCCCAATCCCTGGCCCTCTCCTTAGAGGCCTGGAGCTATATCTACGTTGGGAAAGAGTAGAAGCAAAGAGGGGAAACTTTCAAGTCACTGAAAGTTTTGTGTGTATGACTTCACTACCAGGCACTACTAGGCAGCGTCTCCTGTGGTTTCCAACTTCTGAGCAGCTTCCTTCCGCACTGGGCCTGGGCTGCCCTGAACTAGGCGGTACAGAGAGGGAGAGCACAGGTGGTGGAGGGGACAGCCTGGGTAGCAGGAAGGTGCAGCTGTGGCTGCTGGTGTGTTATTTTCTCAGTTTTCTTTTGTTTCCATGCTCTGTCCGATGTGGTTGATTCTTGTAAAATGCTCAAACTCAATGGACCCCTACTGTGTGGGGCTGTGCAAGCAGTGGCTAGGGTGTCATAAGATAAATTAAGACCAGTTAAACCACAACCAACCTTGTTCATTTTCAAAAGACCACAGCTAATGGGAGGAAAATATCCATCTACACACATACATGCTTGCTGTCAAACACACTCTTAGGCTCCGGGTAGAGGTTTCCTTGCTTTTTACATACAAAGTTTGCTCCAATAAGCTGCAATGTGAGTTGGGAGTTTTAGGCCCAGGACAGTTCAGATGCTGCATCTCAGTGTACTCTCATGACCCTGTTCTGAAGGAAAGAGCAGACAGGACATCTTGCAGCACTAAGATCACCCTAACAGTCCACCAAGTATCCAAGTTTTTCCATGGTATTTCATACACTGAGGCTGGTACCTTTGGTTTCATTTTCTCGGTGTGGACAGGGTGACACAGATCTGTGCCCATGAACCTGGCAGCAGGGATGGACTGTGTACGTGGGCAACAGTGATGTGCTTTTTCCCTCACAAGAACACAGAGGCACAGAGTCCCTGAGTTCAACTGTGTAATTGAATGTCATTTATGGGATCATGTAAGTCCCTCTAACGAGTCAGAGTCAACCTGAGCAAGGCTTAACAGAGGACATTAGCATCACATAGAACTGTGGTTGGGCTCAATTAGAAGAGAGCTGTTCAGCAATGTGAGCATAAGGAGCAAATGTCCCCAACCCTGCACACCCGAGCATGGTAGAGAGTGGGTGCCCAGGCCCATCGCCTCAATCTGTACAGTAAGAGGGGAAGTACAGCTCTTTTGTTGAGATCAATGCTTTAGGTTTTCACAGTCTGACATCACAGAATACTCAAGTCATTCACTCCATTCTTCTTGGTCTGTGCTCTCAGGCCCAACTTCTGGATGAGCTTTGGCTTCGTCAGAGGATGGGCTGCATCACCTGGGTGAGCCCAGCATGTCTGGAGGAGAGTTTTTTCTCAGGTTAAGGTGATACACTGACATCCAGCTTAGGAATTTTTGAAGGCTTTCTGTCAATAAAGCAGGTGACAATTAAGTAATATTTGATTTTCCCCTTTATATGAATCAAAGTCCTCTCGAACTGCCAATTAGAAAATCTGAGTAATAAGAGATAACCAGAGATAGCATAGTAACATGACATAATTCACCCAAAAGTCTAGAAACTGAACATTTTTATTGGCCATTAAATCTTATCTGGGTAAATGCATGGACTCTGTCACGTTCTGTTATTCTATTTTTTGCTCGTTTGCTGTCTTTTGCTTTGTTTGAATAATGGCACGTCCCTATCACTTTTGAGCATCAGGAATTCTACTAGTAAGTTTACGTGCTTTACGTCTAATGTTCTCACTGTACCACATACGGGTATCACAGTCATGTCACTGCTGAGAAGACTAGGTCCCAGAGAGGCTAAGAAATATGCCTATAGTTAAACAGAGAGTAGTGTCCGAGTCCACATGACTCCAGTTCTGCCTGACTTAAAATCTCCTGCTTTATCCATTATCCCAGTGGCTCTCCTCTTGGGAACCTTTAAGAACCACTGAGGCCCAGACTTCACCACAGGCCAGGCGGGGGACATTAACAAACTTCCTTCAGTAATTCTAACGTGCACCAGGCTAGAGGCCAGCAAGTGACTGAAAGAGCACCTGAATTCCTACACCACTGTCCCAAATCACATGCAGTGAGAAGCCGTCACAGAGTCCATCACACAAGTGAGAAGGTGTTGCAGCCTGGAAAATGTTCTTACCATTCCACCCATCTATTTCCTAAGGAAACGAAAAGCATATACTAAGATTTATGTACAAGGATGTTCACTCACTGTGATGCCAATTATAGCAGCCCCAAATTAACCCAAATGATGATAAGAAACTGAAAAATAAGCCAAAGGATGCCATATGAGTCTCTACTATGTATCTTCAAAAAACTTTAGATTGTTTAAAGAAGAAGAAAATTAATCAGAAAAAAGTTGAAAAGATAATAGCAGGACCCGATAAAAATTGTGAGATAATAACTACAGGTGGTTCAAAGATCAAAACACTCTGAAAAATCCATTAAGGGATCTTGCTTCAACCACTCTCTCTACCTCCTCCACTTCTTACAGGTCATACTTTTGTTTCTTGAGCATCCTTCCAGCTTTTATTTATGCAAATATGGATGCACATGTAAAGATATATGCCTGTCCATATAGTCTCATCCCCTCCCTTCTTACCCAGAGGTAGTAAATGATATACGGTTTTCAACATTTCTGTTTTCCTCTAAATCTCTTAGTGATTTTCTATGTGAGTATAGATGGACACTTAGATGGCTGCATGATATTTCACGAGTGAATGCCAAAACTGTATAAAATCAGTTCCCTGTGATAGATTGCTGGCTCATTTCCAATCTGTTGCGCTTTTAAAAAATGCTGAAAGCATAATAGTATTTTCCGTCATTTTGAAAGTGTGTGCTGGTCACTTTGATAGGTATTGCCAACTCATCCATGTTAGTGAGAGCACCATTTTGTTCTGCTACCAAAGTGTCAGTGAATGCCAAGAGTGTGCCTCAAGACTTTCTAATCTGACAGGTGAAAAATAGAGTCTCAACGAGGCTGTAATTTGCTTCTCTCTTTCTATGAGTGAGGATAATAATCTTTTCACATGGTGAAATTCTACTTTTCTTTCTCTGAAAAATATCTGTCCATGTCCTTTGAGCATGTTTTTCATTGAGTAATAATACCCACAGATATGACACTCATTTCTATGTGTCTCTGTATTTCCACATGCATATGCATTAAACTTGTTCAATGTACGGTAGGTGGGTGCAAAAATGCTAAGTGATTGTATATTTTTCTATTTTCTCTAATCCTTTTAAAGTTAAAACTTTTATACATTAAAATTAAAACAGTGTCTCATTTAAAATTGAGAAAATGCTTTTATTTCTTGACAGTTAGATTCAGTTTCTGTGAAACACGCTCCTTTGGAAACCAAGTAGAGGTTCTGATCTGGAAACAGAAAAAGACCTGCCAGATAGAAGAAAGACTAAATTTAATTGACATCTACTCTTGATTCTCATGGATTTAAGCAGACTTCTTTAGGCCAAATAGCTGGACCTCTACTTAGGGACTTGGAACTACTTTTGCATTGGGAAAGAGAAGCAAAGAGGGAACCTTGGAAATCACTGAAAGCTTTGTGTGTCTGACTTCACTGCCAGGCTCTACTAGGCAGTGTCCTGTGGCTTCCAACTTCTGAACAACTTCCTTCCGCACTGGGCCTGGGCTGCCCTGAACGAGGCGGCACAGAGAGGGAGAGCACAGGTGGTGGAGGCGACAGCCTGGGTGGCAGGAGGACAATGATGTGGCTGATGGTGTGTTATTTTCTCAGGCTTCTTTTGTTTACATGACCTGTCTAATGAGGTTGATTTTAGGAAAATGCTCACACTCAAACCAACCCCTACTAGTTGGTGTTGTACAAGCAGTGGCTAGGGCATCAGAAGACAAAATAATGACAGTTAAACCACAACCAACTTTGCTCACTTTCAAAAGGCCACAACTCATGGGAAGAAAATGTACATCTACACATGTACGTGATTGCTGTCAAACATACCCCTAAGCTGTGGGTAAGGGGTTCCCTACATTTTGTATGCAAAGTTTACTCCAATTAGCTACCCTGTGAGTTGGGAATCTTACCCTCAGGATTGTTCAGATGCTGCATCTCAGTTCACTCCTATGACCCTGTTCTGAAGGAAGCGCAGACAAGACTTCTTGGAGCACTGAGATAATCATAACAGTCCACAAACTATCTGTGCTCTTTCCTGGTATTTGCTTACTGAGGCTGGTAGCTTTTCGTTTTATTTTCTCAGTGTAGACGGGGTGAAATAATACCCATGCCCATGAACCTGGGATCATGTGAAAACCACAGACACGGGCAACAGTGAAGTGATTATTCCCTCACATGAACATAGAGATACAGAGGCCCTTAGTTCAACTGTGTAATTGAATATTATTTACTGAATCATATAAGTTCCTCTAAAATGAGTCAGAGTGAACCTGAGCAAGGGTTAATAGAGGACATGAACATCAGAGAAAAGTGTAATTCAGGTCAATTAGAAGAAGGCTGTTCAGCCGTGTGAGCTTAAAGAGCAAATGTCCCCACCCCTACCCACACAAGCATGGTAGAGAGTGGGTGCCCAGGCCCACGGACTCAATCTGCCCAGCCCAGGGGAAGTAGAGCTCTACTGTTGAGATCGACGCTTTAGGCTTTCATAGTCTGACTTCATGGCACATTCAAATCAGTCACTTCTTCTTCTTGGTCTGTGCTCTGAGAGCTGACACCTGAGTGAGCCTCAGCTTCCTATGAGGATTGGCTGCATCTACTGGTTGAGCCCAGCATGTCTAGAGGAGAGCTCTGTCTCAGGTTAAATTAATACACTGCGATCTGGCTTAGGCACCTTCTATGGGCTTGGTGTACATGTGACTCCACTCCTGAGACAAGACATTCTCACTATGGGAACAACATTCAGTGCCTGAGATTTTAGTCCCAAGGCAGATGCTGGAGCCCTTCCTGGCTGCCTTCTCCTCTGTGAGAAGTTCTTCCTCATTTGGACCCAGCCTCCCAGTGAGGATCCCAGCTGCATTTATGACATTTGGTTCATTCTCAGAAGAAGCACAGATAGAGAAGATTAGATCTGCACAAAAGGCCAGTTTCCACCCAACCCAGCGTCATTCTCAATATACACAATTGAGTTTTTCTTGAATGCCTCGGTGAACATGAATGAAAACTGAAAGACATGCTGCCTTCTTATGAAGAATTGTGATGAATATTCCTGTTTGAAAATATATCTCACCATATAATTGTTTATTTTAATTCAAATTAACTAAACATAAATGGAAAATGATGGCAATCATTTCACTACGTAGGTTCAAAATAAGAGTACTTAGACTATTTCAGAACCATACTTCTAAGAGAAAGATACTATTTCATGTTAAAATTGATACAAAACGTCTGGTGACCTTGAGACATGTATTCACAATCCCTCCTTGTCCTCCTTTTATAATTCCAACACTTTTGGCCAAATATATAATGCAAAACAAGGAAAATAAAACTAAACATTTTGATATGCTGGATCTTACTAGTTTTAAAAATTGTACAAACAGCACAGGTGCATGAGTTAAAAAACACAAGGGAAATGTAGGGTGTTAAAAAAGAAGTAAAAAAGAAACCTGAGACAAGAAACAAAAATATTCCATTTTGGAAAGAAGAATAAAAAGATACTTTTCTTACTAAAGTGGTGTTATTACAATATATTAGGGAGTCTTTTGATTAGGAAAACAAAACAAGACATTTCTACAACTATTTATTAACAGATCAGACTCAGACTCACTGAATACAAGACAGATCATCCCATTATCTTACCAGCCACAGGCAGGCTACTAAATGGAGGTGGGACAGTGTGTGTGAGGTATTACAATAAATAAATTCTTCATTAGCTGAACAGTGAAGTCAGCAGTAGATGTCACCATGTTGACCTTCAACTGGGAGACCCCTATCTCCGGTCCTTATTTTTCCTTCAGTCACTTTGAGAGTTTTTTGCGTTTAGGGAGAACACAAAACATTTGAGATGTAGTGTAAAGGAAAAATGCTACATTGTCTTATGTCTTTATAACAATATCTACATACTGAAGATGAGCTGTGTTACAAACACTTGAAGGACCCTGGGTGTGGCCACACAATAATTTATTTAAGGCATTTTAGAAGAAGATCTGCTATTCATGTGCTCACATTGTTGCTTCATATCCAACCACTGCTGTGGAAAGAAGGGGCCGCAGTGTGTAGGGTGCTTCTGCTGTGGTCACAGGGCCTCCACCCACCATGACTCCGGCTGCCTCTGCTTCTTCACGACTCCGAGTCCATCCACGACTCCTCCCTTCTGTGACTAAACAATTAGGCAGAGTCGCTGCTGCTACAGTTGACTTCATGCTTATTTGCTTGTATTTCTGAGGATGAACTATTTCCTGTGATGACCTGAAGGGATTCACCCACTTGCTCACCTTGAGGCCCAGCACGAGCTGCTGCTCTGACGATCATGTCTTGCATCTCTGAGGCTCCAGAGCACTTGAGAGACACCCCAGTGCAGGGCTGGAGTGGACCCTGGATCCACACTGGGCGGGCCTGAGTCCCGGCTCTGCCACTTGCTCACTGTGTGACCCTGGACAACTTACTCACCTACTCTATTCTCACTCGCCTCAGGTGTAAATGGAGACAGTAACAGGACCACATCTCATAGGACTGAGACCCTCACAACTCACGTGAGGTAGCGTTTGTAGAGAAACAATGTCTGACATGGATACATTCTGGCTAAGTCAACAATGACAAACTCACGCTCATTGTTTAGAAATTTGGGATTCTGAAGTATTTTTCATTCTTCATAAACTTGTACCTATGCAGAAAATGTTAAGAAATGTGACATTAACAAAATATGACTGATAAATTCATGTAAATAAGACAAATCTGGTTATACACTCACACTCATAGACTTTGAATTTAATTGGAATCTACTCAAAGAAAATGCTTCATATTTAACTGCTTTGTAGTTGCAGTTTCGTTTTCAAAGACTTAGTTTAACAAGAGAAATACTCATAGCTCTAAAAGCAGTTTTTCCTTGTCCTGATTTTCTCTAGTTTCTTCTGATCCTACATGGTCAGGAAGATGATAAAGAAAAATTATCACATTCCATTAAAATAAAAAATGATTTCTTTAAAATTACAATGGATATGCATAACATTTTAAATGAGACGTATGCATGTTCAATCCTCAACAGATTTAGATTAAGAAAACAGTTAATGTACAATAAAGTTTTACTTTATTTCTTGGGGGACACAATCCTTTAGAATGAGATCTATCACTCTCACTAATGTGATAAAATGGGGTGCACTTAAGTACTTCCAAAAATATTCATATAGATCAAGAATTATCACCCACTGTGGTTCCTCTTCAACCTCTTTGTGGACAAGCTTGCATATGCTTTTCAATTGCTAATAACTTTGAGCTTTGGTACATATAATTTAATTTAAATATTTTCAAAATTGCTTTCAGTAAATTCTCTTTTTGAAAAGCAATTATAAAACTAGACAAGAAGAGCACAACTAACCATTTCAGCATTCAGGAAATGAACAAAAGCATACAATAATCTGAGAAGCGCCCATGCTTGAAAAATTGCAGAATTCAGGCAACAACAGTGGGGAGCTGTTCCCATTCCTTCCCTACCTCCTAACACCTAGCTCAATGGGCATGAAGGTTCTTCTCGTTTAGGGCGGGCCGTTTGGACTGGCAAGAAAATTACACAGTTGAGGGGAGCTCACTTGATTTGGGGTGGGGAGTGACATGATGGTGAACTGACAACTCAGGAGTGTACAAGTGGGAAGGGCCAGAGGCTCCGCAGGTTTGAAGTTGTGGCCATGGCTACAGCAAGCATATGCTTGGCTGAAGCTGTGTGCACACTTAGCAGAGACTGGAAAGAGCCTGAACTAGCCAAACACTCTTGGTCAACCCTGAGGATGTGAGCATACACAAAGAAGACTTGAAAGGACTCAGCAAGAAGTATAAGCTGGGGAAGACTCAACAAGGCTTGAAATTTGAATGTGTTACCCAGGACTTACTCAAGTTCACTTGGCAGAGGATGCAAGTCTGAATTAAGGGGCTTGAGCACAATCTCTGTCCAGCCATTGGCCACCATTAAGCTATGTAGGCATGGGGTTACCCCTTGGGAGCTTGGCTTAAATATAAGAGAGTTAAAAAGAAAAGAAAAAAATGAGAAGAGATATCAGCAGACACATACCAGGGGAGAAATAAATTTTCAGGTTTAGCTCATGCAATTTTCTAATCAAACAAATAGAAATAAAAGCAACTTTATGAGGGGAAAACCAAACTGTAGGGTTGCGACAATCTATTTTCAACAAAATATTCTTCAATAAAATCTTCGAAGACAGGCAGAGAATCAGAAACTGTTACCATTCTCAGGAGAAAAAAGAAAACAAAACCACAAATCGGTATAAACTGTCTCCTAGTATATCCAGGTATTTTTTAGCAGACAAAGTTTTCAAAGCAGCTATTATAAATATGTTCAAAGAAATATGGAAAGCCATGTTTAAAGAATTAAAAGAAAGTATGAAAACAATAAAAATAGATGCTCAAGGAGACAGAAATTACAAAATGAACAGAATAGAAAAATAAAATCTGGAGTAGAAAAGTATAATAACTGAAGTAAAATACTCACTAGAGCGGCTTAAGAGAATATTCAAGTAGGCAGAAGATGGGATCTGTAAATTTGAAAATAGAGCAATCAAAATTACCCAATCTGAATAATAGAGACCCAAGAAAAATTGAATAGAGGTCAGAGACCTGTGAGATAACATGAAGTGTACCAAAACACATGTAATTGGACTCTCAGAATAAGAGAAAAAGAAAAAAAGGGATCAGGAAAAATGTTTGAAGAAATAATGGCCAAAACTTTCAAAATTTGATGAGAAATATCAATCTACGTATCTAATGAGCTAACCTAAGACTGATTAGGATATATACAAAGGGATCCACAAGTAGACACGTGATAGGCAGCGTGCTGAAAAGGAAGGAATGAATGAAAATACAATACTTTAAAATTCATAAGATGTTCCTAAAGCAAAGACTAGGAAGAAATTTATGCCTTTGAAAGCCTATATCAGAAAAGAAGAAAGATCTAAAATGAATGATGAAAATAAAGAGAAAGCTAAACCCGATCCAAGCAGAATAAAGGAAATTAAAAAAAAAAAAAAACTTGGAATGGAAATAATTGAAATGGAAAATAGAAACGAGAGAAAAATGAATGAAAACGAAAGTCAGTTCTTTGAAAATATAAACACATTTCACAAACTTCAATCTACAATTACCAAGACGAAATGAGGGAAGACACAAATTACCAAAATTAAGTAATAAAGAAAACACATCAACACCAATTCTATGGAAACTAAAGGGAATATTAAAACAATATCAACTAACTAGATAATTTAGAAAAATGATTAATTCCTAGAAAGACACAAATTGCCAACATGGACTTAAGAATAAGTTAAAAATCTAAATAGATTTATAGACAACAGGAAAGAAATTGAATTACTAATTCAAAATCTTCCCACAAAGAAAATCCCTGGCCCAGATGGTTTCATTGGAAAATCTATGGAATATTTAAATAAGGAAAAATATTGATTCTCCACAAAAAAGGATTATTTTCAGAAAATAAAGGAATTGGGAACAATATGTTTATTTTTGCCTGTTAATTTTTGCCCAAAAGCCTGCTGCATTGACTTTATAAATCAATTTGTGAAGAATTGATCATAACAATACTGAATCTTCTAATCCATCAACATTTATTTAGATGTTTGAAGCATTGTGTTCTATGAGACCAGCATTACTCCGATATCAAAGCCAAGACATAATAAGAAATCCAAAGAACAATACGTACAAAAATCATGAGCATGGGTAGAAAAATCCACAAGAAAATATTAGTAAATTGAATCCAGAAATGTACATAATGGATTATAAACATGAGCAAGTTGGACTTATCCCAGATGGAAATAGTTGATTTAACATCCAAAAATTAATGTCATATACCATATTAACTGAATATAGGACAAAAACCATATGTTCATCTCAATAGATACATACAAAGCATTTGAAAAATTCAGTACCCATTCATGATAAAAACTCTCCACACACTAGGAATAAAATGAAACTTTCTCAAGAGGGCATCTGTGAAAACCCAGAGCTACCATCACACTTCATGTTGAAAGACTGAAATCTTTTCCCAAAGACCAGGGACAAGACAAGGACGTCTACTCTTGCCACTTCTATTCAACGTTGTCTTGGAGGTTCTATGCAGCACAGGAAGGATAAAAACAAAATTAAAGATATACTACGATTGTAAAGGAAAAAGTAAGACGGTCTTTGTCCAAATGTGACATGATCCTGTATGTAGAAAATTCCATGGAATCCACACACACATAAAATCAATACTTGAACTGAAAAACAAGGTTAGCAAAGTCACAAGGTAACATACTCAATAAACAAAACATCAATTGCGTTTCTTTATACTAGCAATGAATATTTTGAAGTGCGAAAACAATTACATTCACAGCAGGGCCAAAAAGAATAAAATACTTAGGAATTAATTTAACAAAGAAGAGCAAAACTTGGATGCTGACAACTATAAAACAGTGTAGAGAATAGTTAAAGAACATATAAATAAATGCAGAGAGAGTCCATGTTGATGGATTAGAAGACTCAGTATTGTTCTCATGCCAATTGTCCCCAAATTGATATCCAAATTCAATGCAACAGGCTTTGGGAAAAAATTGGCAAGCTCATCCTAAAATTTACATGAAAACACAGAAGAGCTAGAATAGCAAAAATAATTTTGGCGTAGAATAAAGTCGGAGGATCATTATGGACACCCTGCAAAAGCGGTGGGGGAGGGAGACTCCAGAATGAGATTTGGATGTTGAGACTGATGACGCCACACACACCAGAGGGTCTGACAATCTGCATTACTTACAGGACTGAGATCACTGCGGACAGCAGGGCAAGCCTTTCAAGTAAGGCCTTATAGAATCTGATTTCAAAATTACATCAAAATAAAATCATACTATTCAAGCCAGTGTGTACTGGGGCAAGGACGGCATACAGGTCAACAGAGAGAACTGAGAGTCTAGAAATAAACCCTTATATTTATGGTCAACAGATTTTTGACAACTGAGCTGAATTAGTTCAATTGGGAAAGGATAGTCTTTTCAACAAATGGTGCCATGACAACTGGATGTCCATGGGCAAAGGAATGAATGAAGTTCCTTACCTCCTCCATATACAAAAATGAACGGAAAATAGCCAGGAAGGGGGTCTAGAAGTTAATCTGAATAACTAATCGCAGTCAAAATACTGTACTTTTTAAGCAGGAAGCAGAGAATTAAAAAAAATCACAGTTTGTATTCAAATGCAGTGGTCCAATGAGGACAGAAATTAATCGCTAAATCACAACAGCCAAGCAGATTACTTAGGGTACAGGCCCTAGCGACTGACGCATTTGGTTCAAATTCTTGGCATGCTCTTTATTAACTAGGCAACCATGAGTTAAGTTACTTAACCTCCCCAATTCTCTGTTTCATCTCCAAAATGGGGATCAGTAACACCTACTTCATGCTTGCAAGGAAGGAAGAAATATGCACAATGTTTGACATTTAATAAAAGGCATTTGTTATTGTTTCTTGGATCAATGATTTCTGTTTTGACTTAAAAAATTAACTTTTACAAAAAGTGATCAAGTCAACTCAAAAGTGCTAGAAGAAATGTCTACTACCTTTTGAAGTCCCCTGCTGTTAATTGAATGAATACTTCTCAGGAATATCTTCAGCACATTGAGTACTGGCATGGGGGAGTTATTCTTGAGGTTCTGAAATTTTCTTCATGGACCCTTACACTTTATGATTCAAAAAGAAATTCTGATAAAATACTGAATTCTATATATATGGAACGAATGGTGGCCCAGGTTTTGGAATTTGTTAGACCTGAGTTTGAATCCAGGCTCCTAACCCACTTCTTAAGTGATCCTGATCAGGTGAAACTTTTTAAGATTCTGATGATCTCATCTGACAAATGTGGATGATTATAAATAGTTTAAAGTATTATTATAAGAATTAAAGTGTACTTTAGACTGACTTACACAGCATTTATTTTAAAAACAAAGAGCTTGGCACAATCCTTGGCTCATGGCAGATGACGAATCCAGAGGAAGAGTTATGATTTCCACTTATAGTGACTTTCCCAAGGACACATCCTTCAAGGGGCAGTGCTTGGACTGGAGCTGTCATTCTGTCTTTTTCAAAGTATTACAACCTCACAGAATTGTAAGGTCTCGTGTCATACTCTCCAAAGGCTCCTTAATGGCAGTTCTGTATGAGAAGGACAACTCCCCTCAGCTCACGGTATCGGATTACATCATTGGCTGAGCCCATGACTGAACCATTCACAGGGAAAGGAAGTCTGGAAGGCTGGCACCACGTGGAGCGGATCAGAACCTGCAGTTCCCTGAAGACCGCACGCACCTGGCAGCCACAGAACCTGTGGGAAGAGCAGGCAGGGTGCGAAGCTTTGGGTGAGGTTTCTGGGCTACACTCAGCTTCCCTGGAAACTGTGCCTGCCCAGCCCTTCCTCTACTTAGGCTAAACTATGAGATTTACCACCCATGGGAGGAGATGGTGGCTGTGCCCAGAAGAAGCTCACTTAGTGATTTAATCACGGGATGCTGGGCTTGAAAGACAATTTGATTGAAAAAGGAAGAGATTTTCTAAATTTCCAAATCTCCAATGTAAAGGTTAAAAGGCAAGGCTCACAAACTAGGAACAGAAATGTTACTAGAGGTGCTGGACACAGAAAACTGGGGGAGTGATGTCATCAAAGTTAGCATCCACCTCAAGAGGGAGCAGCAGCACTTCTGGCTGGGATTTGTTGTGAGATGGTGGAGAGACAGTAGGTAAAGGGACTTCTGCTTCCCTTGTCTCTGAGGGTCTTATCGGAGAAGGATAGAAACTTCAACAGAAACCCAAGATAGATGGATGGAGGATCTGAGAACATCTGGCTGATGTCAGGTTTTCCCAATATGGCCATAATAGAACAACTTCAATAGTGGAAGGTATTTGCAAAAGATGAGCCCAAACCAGCATTGATTTTCCCCACAGGCTGCACACATAGCAGTTCCAAATGCCTCTCAGAGTCTCTAAGAGGGGGAGAAGTGCTGACGGGACCAGAGCATGCAGTGCACTCAGGATGGGGATGAGAATCTGCAAGGTGGGAAGTTCATATCCCAAGGCGTGGTGTGAATCACTGGTGGGGTTCAGGTCTGGTTATTGCACCAGCCGATTCAGAGGAAGAGGCCAAATCCCAGAGACCAGCAGGGTAAAGGGCTGGAAGTCAGTGAGGATGCAGAGAGTGGCAGGCGGAGACTATAAGAACTAACACTCCTGTGTGTGTGTAGTCACGTCATCTGGGGACAAGAGGAGGAATAGAAAAACAGAAAAGATGAAGACTGTACCAAAGAGACTGAGCTAACTGGAAAGACACTGTTCCAAGCTGGAGGAAACCATTGGAAATCTGTAAGTTTAGTGCCTCCCTCCACTATCAGAACGAGGAAGAGATGAGATATATCATTTATATACAATAGCGACACTCCCCTGCAACACACACTGAGTTGTAGCATGTGTCTGTTCTACCAGGTGCTCTGCTCTAGGGTGCCTGGGTGAGGTGCCACCTGTGGGGGCCAAAATCCCCTCCCTTGTTTACCCCCTTCTACACTTAGGAGCTGAGCTGGGGCAGCCTGGAGAAAGGCTGCCTTTTCTAATTATTCCGCCTAGAGGTGCGTCTTTTTTTAATTAGTAAAAAGAAGTCTTATGTACTATGGGAGGTCCTATTTACGAGGTAATAAGTACATGGAGTTATGTAGACAAAATAGAGGGTTTTAAATAAATTCAATCCATGAAGCTTCTTGGCCCTAAGGAAAGACAGAACTAGTCTAGATAAAAAGAATTATCAAGAACCAATGAAAATAGTATTGTTTGAATCCAGTAAACAGTCTTTAAAATTCAGAGCCTTGAGAGAAACTGACAATCGTGATATATATAGGGAGAAACAAAAGGCTTTTCCATAGACCACATAGACTACAAAGTTAAGGACGCCGGACTCTGGAGTCAGAGGACAGGAGTGGAGGGAGCATCTCCAGCGATGTAATACCCACTGCAATGACTGTTGTGAGAATTATGGCATTATAAGTCAAAAATGATTAGCATCAAGTCTGGAGTAGAGTAAGTACTCACTGGGATTAATTATTAGTACCTATAATTAAATTTCACTTTTGTCTTTATCCCCGTGTATGGAATAATTGGGACAACTAGTCAAGAAAAGCCTTCCCTCAAGGACATTGCCAGTGTTGCTATCTCCACTAGATACACCTATCTCTATCTCTTTGTCTATCTCTGTCTCCCTCTCCATCTCGATCTCCATCACGATATCTATATCTAACTGTCTATCTATTTACCCAAATATCTGGAAATGAACTTGTGGGCTTGTTGTTGCCACAACCTGACTAATGTTCTCCAGATAAACTAGGCACCTCAGAAATGTCATGGATGGTGGCCCCTGTTCGACCCACCTATTTCCTTCCCTGAAACCAGCAGGCACACACACCTGACACTGGCCACCAGCATCCTCAATTCTCCACCTTGGCCTTGGAGGCAAAGCCTGGGTAGACAAGATGTCTGGCTACTGGCAATCATCTGCCCTTTTCTCTGGGCTAGTGAGTTTGTTCTTCCTTCTGTTCAGATTACGTGAGAAACTAAAGAAATTATTTAATGCTGCCTCTGAGTATTTCAGAGAAAGTCTGTTTCATTCTCTCCCTCTCTTTCCAGTTAATAGTCGAAACAGTACAATCAGAAATATCTATTTCCATAGTAGGAGAATAGGATAAATATATTCTCGTACAGTCCTCAACATTGCATCTGTTACCTTAGTTATATATTAGTGCCAAAATAATGAACCAGTTTCCGGAGAATCTGATAAATATTTGGTCCATTACAACACCTGCTCAGAAGCATTGACCCAGGGTAAGCATCGGTACCCCATCCCTCCTCCTTCTGTTGCCCCTGTGCAGGGGAACAGTGAGTCTTTCTAGTTTTCAGATGCAGGACTCCTGATCTACCACCCTCTCCTCCTCAACATCAACTCCCCAGTGTTGATAAACTTAGAAATGATATTTATTAGAAAAGAGGGAAAATAAGGCACCTGCCTCAGGGAAAAATCCAGCCACCAAACCAGCTTCTTCCTCTTTTT
Source organism: Equus quagga (assembly GCF_021613505.1). Lineage (NCBI taxonomy): Eukaryota > Metazoa > Chordata > Mammalia > Perissodactyla > Equidae > Equus > Equus quagga. Next base: position 34,958,706 of record NC_060274.1, on the reverse strand, counting down.
TCTCCTCAGGAGGACCCAAGCCAGTCTGTGTTCCCGTTGACCCTACACGATACGGGATGGAGCTGGACATAAGTTTTGGGGACGAGCGCTGCCCTGGGTTAAATGAGCTCTAACACACACAAGTTTTTCATAGAAATCCATATGGAAATCATAAAAAGCAAGTGAAGAAGCTTAGCTGAAGAAAGGTAAAAGGAAAAATAGCAAAAAAGTTCTCTAAGAGTGGAAAAGGGAAATGCCAATAATATTTGAGTGCTTTCCCAGGTTTCTATTTCCAAATGGTCACCAAAGCATTTAACAGTGAAAGTTGGGAAAAATATGAAACTGTTGACAGCATGAGGAAGTTGAATTAAAAAAAAATGATAGTAACGGTGATGATATCTAACTATTATTGAAAATATGTTGTTTTCTAGAGTCTGTTCCAGGTACTTTAGCTGACTTTATCTGCAGAAACTTTTGAGATAGGTGTAATTATTGCATCTGTTTTCACATGATGAATTTGAGGTACAAATAGATTCAGCAATTTGCACAGGATCAGGCAGCTTCTAAGTGATAGAGATGAACAGGAAACAGCAGCCAAAATTTAAAAAATGCTTCAATGACATGGGAACTTGCTCAGAATACAGAATGAACAGAAAGGAGAAGAATAAAAAAGACTATATGTATTCCACATGTAACTTATAAAAATATTTACAGGCCACAAAATAACGTTAATATCCATATATGTATACACAAAGAAGAAATCTAGAAGTTAACACATCATCATGATAATGGTTGTTTGTCTTGGTGACAGGATCACGCGTGTCCTTATTTTCATCTTTATTCTGTTTCTCTGAGTATTTTCAATGAATAACTTTACCAGCATGTCCCATTATAACCTACACAGCTTTCGTTCAGGCCATCAGTCCTTTGTACCCCATTTTCTTTATCTATAAAATGAAAACTACGAATATCCGTATCATGTGATTGCCTTGAAGATTAAAAAAGTGAAAAACATGTTTTTTAGAAAAAAAGCCTAACAGCCCTAAGGAGACCACCAGCCTTATCCTGAGATGGACAGGGCATGAGGCCCACAGAAATCAGCAACCTCAGATCTGAGGCCAGCACTAAAGGCCAAGGTCCCACCTCACCCACCACTTCCTTCCCCCTCGCCAGTTCAGGCCACGCCTACTTGCCACTGACCTGTGGCATCCAGTCATGAGGTCCTCACTTTCCTGCTTTCTGCTTGAGGACACAGCCTGGCAGATAGGATGTCACTGCTGGAAGCATTCACCTTCTTGTCCTTCTGGGCTGGTGAGTCACACTCCTTGACCATTTTGTTCTAGACGAGTGAGCAAAGAAATTCTTCAATGTTTCTTATATTGTCAGAAGTTCATTGGAAATTCTGTTTTTCTACTTACAGTTGGACTTGGGTTAACAAAAGTGGAGCAGTCCCAGATATCCATTACCAAAGCAGTAAAGAAAAGTGTTAACATATATTGCAAGATAACAAGCTCAGATTTTGAAGGGGAATACGTTCACTGGTACCGGCAGAAACCCAATAAGGATTTGGAGCATCTGATTTATGTGCGCTTCACAGGAAGCCCAGCTCTAGCTAACCTAGGTGGGAAGAAAAATAAACTTGAGGCCAGAAAGGATTCTCAAACTTCCACTTCAATGCTTACCATACATGCCATAGAAAATGAAGATGTGGCCATTTACTACTGTGCTGGATGGGACCACAGTACTAGATCTGTTGAGACAACCCACACAAGATCCCCTCCTTGGGTGTGTGCCCACCCACATCCTTCCCAACAGTGGCAACCACAACCAGGCCCAGCTGGGCTCCTGGCCTCAGCCTCTCCTTCTCTGCAGCACTTTCAGAGCTTTCCAGGAAGCCATTTTGGATTAGGCTTGCACATTAGCTTCCAGCTGACCCCAGGATTTGTGCCTCCAAAGCTTTATTTGACACTATTTACCAATGAATTAAAGTCCTGTCCAGGTACTGAGAGCATGATGGCTGTGCCACTGTCCATCATCTCACCATCCAGAGACTCTCAGTAAGTGGACAAGGTTCAGACAGAGAGAGGAATTACCATGAGCCATTATTATCATATATACTCAAGACAACCCCTCTGAAATATAACTATTATTGGTCCATTTTCAAACTAAAGAAATTAAAGCTTAGAGAATTTAGGCTTAATGATAAGCCAAAGACAAGATGTCCATGTTTTTGAACTGGACTGTGAGACCACATTGAAAAGCTTAAGGATTGCATTTCTTTAAGTGAACACTAGGGGATCTGGGGGTAAATTAAGGATGCAGCAATGTTTTTTTTCAGGGAGGTGTGGGGGAAAGGATTGTGCCCATATGATGTCATCACAACAGAGCTCCTAATTCATTGAGACTCTTAGATTAGCCCATCATATTGGGTGACCCTTGATCTGCCCATGAAAGAATCTGCTAAGACCAGAAGAGCTGGCATTGTATGTGTGTGTGTGTGTGTGTGTGTAAGTCCTCTATCCACGGTCTCAATTATTTGACTATATCAGTTCCTTTAACCCACACTACCTACAAGGTCTGTTCCATTATCATCAAGGATATCTGAGTCATGAGGTAAGTGCCAAGTGGTTCAGTCACTTGTCAAGTCACACAGCTGGTACGTGGCTAATTGGCAGAGCAGAGTAGGGCCCCAGATAATCTGGCTCTTCTTGCCTCTCACACTAACCACTTCTTAACTGCAGGACAATAAGAGAAACAGTACACTGTTCCGTCCCCAAAGAGGAGAGAGAACTAACTATTATGGAATATTAACTGACATGAATTACTATTATGTGCTGAAGCACATCCCCAGTATTTGAAGGATCAGGTGTTTTCACAGAATAAAGTGTCAATAAATTTTCAGGGGCCGGCCCCGTGGCTGAGGGGTTAAGTTCACGCGCTCAGCTGTGGTAGCCCAGGGTTTTGCTGGTTCAGATGCTGGACACGGACATGGCACTGCTCATCAGGCCACGTTGAGGTGGCATCCCACATTCCACAACTAGAAGGACCTACAACTAAACATATACAACTATGTGCTGGGGGGATTTGGGGAGAAGAGAAAAAAGCAGGAAAAACAAGAAGATTGGCAACAGTTGTTAGCTCAGGTGCCAATCTTTAAACAAAAATAAAATAAATTTTCAATTGACTTTTCAATATAAAAGAATGAAAAGATCCTTATTTTCTATTTCTGACAATCATTATCTGCAGTGGGCTTCTGGTAAATATATAGATACCTCCTTTCAGATTTCCTCTGCGTACTGTACACTTTAATTAAAAATTCCTCAAACAGCATCAACATATTCCTTCTCTCTAGCCCTTATTTCAAGGATTCACAGGCTATTGTTCAAATGTGAGATGTATTGGAAGGAAAAAGTAGGCATTTGCGGGCCAGGCTCACACAAGAGATGGAATTAGACACAAGATCGTTCAGCCCTTCTTCTCCCACCTTTGGTGGGTTCATATTTCTTTGATTTACATCCTGATTTACACTCTTTATGGCCATGATGGTTTCTTAATGGGGGTCCATTACCTTCTTCAGCCAAAACAGAACCTTCTTAGTTCCCTATACTTTTTACACAAGCAAATTAGAGAAAAGAACCTGAAAGGAACACATCCATTGTGAGAAGAGGAGCACGTTCCAGAAGGAATGCATGGAAAATGTGGATTACGCTTCTCAAAATATCTATGCTGAATTCTTTGAATGGATTTTCTTGTGTACTGTACGGAAGAGCAGTGGACCTGGTGATATAGTGTCTTCGAGGAACAGACCTCAGGAGTCAAAAGTGATGTCAGCTTTTCCACATAACCTCTAAAAATTTAGTGGCAAATTCAATGATGAACAAAGGGAAAGAAGCAAAAAATTTATGTTGCATTCAAATGATAGAATATTATGAAGCCATTAAAAATGGCACTTTTGAAAATTTAGTAACAAAAATGAAAATGTTTATATTCAAATATCAAAAAGTCACTTAAAATATGGATGAATATACATTAAATCTCAAATATATACATGTCTTTGTTGGTGGAATAAACAAAAAGAGGAAATATTTGAGTTTTAAGATAGATGTTTTTTCTGATAGAGTGGATAGGTTATTTTCTTTTTTATGGTTTAATGATTTTATAAATTTTCAAAATTGGACTGCAAAAACTTTTACAAATAAAATATTATTTAACAAGGAAATTTTCTCTTGTTTTTTTGTAATAATAAAAGTATAACTTGGGGGCTGGCCCAGTGGCATATCGGTTAAATTCGCCACCGAATCTCCTCAGCGGCCTGGCGTTGACTGGTTCAGATCCTGGTGTGGACATGACACCGCTTGGCACGCCATGCTGTGGTATGCATCCCACATATAAAGTAGAGGAAGATAGGCATGGATGTTAGCTCAGGGCCAGTCTTCCTCAGCAAAAAGAGGAGGATTGGCAGCGGTTAGCTCAGGACTACTCTTCCTCAAAAAATAAAAATATATAACTTGAAAACATCATAAGGGGCTTATTATGTGTCAGGCACTATTACTTCTATTTTATGTTCATTATCATCTTTACTGGGATAATGTAACTTTCTTAAGTCTCTGAAAGATATTTATTTAATCAATTATAGGTGTAGAAATTGAGACAGAGATTAAATAACTCAGCCAACATCAAAATCAGTAAGTAGTATAGGATGGTGGTTATCTTCAAAGGTCATTAGCAACGATATTCACATAAATTTTTTAGGGACCTGATATATTTTCAAAATATCAAGTTAACTAAGAGAACAGAATATTAAACTGTATGTGTAAAGCCCATTTAAAATGAAACAAATATATGTGTAATGATCCAAGCAAGCATCCTACTATGTATAAATATGCAGAGAAAACACTTGAAAGTAAATGACGATGGCTTTTATTGGAATCACTTCATAACAGCTTTACTCAGATTTCTCTTCAATAAGCATCTGCTACTTATCCAAGCTCCCACATGTGTCAGCTTTGCGGCTTGGGATCAGTCACCTTTTCCACATGTTCTCATCTGCCGAAGGAAGATAATAGTACCAGTAACTCCCAAGATTGAGAAGTGTAAGTGAAATAAGGCAAGAAAACCCTTAGAACAGTGCTAGCACGTCCTCGATACATATTACATATAATATCAATTTTAAAGGCTTATTATTACATATAGAAATTAACATTATTAAAAATATCCCTCTCTGTGACATAATGTTCAAGAGATGATTCCTAGGTCCAGGTCGAGTGGAAGCCGGTCCCATTCCCACAGATTGTGTGCTATTCCTTCTGGCAATTTCAATCTCATCTCTTTTGAAGGGCACCCAGAACACAAGTGAAATTGATTTCTCTGAGTTATAATCAATACAGTAATTTCCCAAATAATCATAAAACAAAATGTTCCATTGTATTTCAAATCAAAATGTCTATGGCTTTTTAAATGAGGTATGAATACTGTTAATTTGAAAGTTCAGCTTGCTTCTTATTTATATTGTAAAATACTGTCCATATTTCATACTCCCGAGTGCTGAATCCAAACAAATTAGCAGAGGAACTAATTTTAATTTTATGATTCGCAAGTCATGTCCTCACATCTCTGGAGCAACATTTCTATATGTGAAAATTAAGGAGGGAACAGGAAAGTTTGAAACAGAATTAGGTCAACTCCAGAACTGCCCCCACCCACTCCACAGAGACATTCTCACCCAGACTGCGAACCCTACTCCCCATCAGTTGAGCACCCACGGATCACCAGAGCCACCTAATCTGCTCAGCTCTGCAGCAGATACTGAAGGGCCCCCCAGGACCACCAGAGCCGCCACTTCCTCTTCTTACACCAAGTCACACCACACCTTCCTCTCACTGATGTGGATCCTTCAAGGACCAGGGTCCTCACTTTCCTGCCTTCTCCTTGGTGATGCAGTCTAACAGACAGGACAGTCATGGGAACATTCATAATTTTCTTCCTCTGGGCTTCTGAGTTGCTCCTCCATTATTCCATCATAAATGAGAGATGAAAGAGATTCTTTATTGTTTTCTTTTTCTGTGTCAGGTGTTCATGGGAATTTCCCTTTTTTGTTGGCAGGTGGACAAGGGCAGGTAAAGGTGGAGCAACCTGAAATGTCAACCTCCAGGGCAACAGAGAGAGAGTTCACATGTCTTGTATGATGCCCACTGCAGACACTGAAAATACAGTTATACACTGGTACCGGCAGACACCAAACAAAATTATGGCACATCCCACGTGTATCATTTCAGTAAAAACCCCAGTCAATTCATTTAGGTGAAAAAAACAACAAAATTAAGGCAAGTAAAATTTTTCAAACATCTACTTCAATTTTTACCATAAACTTTAAAGAAAAAGCTATGGACATTGACTGTCATGCAGGTGGGACCCTCAGCACTGGCGGTGCCCAACAACTGGGTCTTTGCCCCACCACAGCCTTCCCACAGGAGCAAATTCAATTACCTCCTGCCTGGGCTCCCAGCCTCAGGCTCGCCTCCTCTGCTGCACTTTCTGAGCTTTCCAGGAGGCCAGCATGGGTTACGCTCACACATTAGGCCCCACCTTAAGCAGGAAGCACTCCTGACCATTATGTTCCCAAAGTTTCATTTAGCACTGCTTCCTAATGAATTAAAGTCTTGTCTGGGAAAGAGTGGACACAGGCCCCATTTATCACATCACCATCCAGAGACTTCCACTAACTGTGAATGACCCAGGCTGAGGGAGGGAGTCGTGAACACAGGACTCCTAGATACAGTACATATACGTGACCATATACAGTTATCAGAACACCCCTGCAATATAACTATTGTCTGCCCATTTTATAGATAAAGAAATTAAGGCTCAGAGAGGTAATGTGTTTGGTCAAAGACAGGGAGTCCAGGCTTTTTTAACTGGGCCATGATGCTACCCTGAAAATTTAAAGATCACAATTCTCTGACAAACAGAATACTTGAGGTAAATTTGGGATGGAGCAAGTGTCTGTTTTCTGGAGGAGGAGAAAAATGGTTCCTCACTTCACATTCAGGCTGTGTCAACATGATGCCATCAGAGCAGAGCTCTGAGCCACTGGGGCCATTAGAGGAGCCCACCATATTTTGAATAACTCTTGGTTCACTCTGTGAAAGAAGAGAGAGTGAGCCAAGAGAAGAACAGCTAACAATTTTGCCTGTGAGCGAGTTCACTGTTAGTGTTCTCAATTCTTTGCACATATGAGCTCCTTTAACCCTCACGTTAACTTCTGAGGTCTCTTGCATTATCATGAAGCCCATGTGACCTATGAGGAGAGTGAGATACTGTGAGTCTCAGGAACGTGTCCAAGTCACACAGCAGGTACACAGCAGAGAAGGGTTGTACCCAGGTAGTCTAGCTCCAGAGTCTGTCCTTTTGATCCTTGAGGATAAAAAAAGTGCTGTGCATTGTTCCTACCCCCACGGAAAAAAGAAATCTAACCTTTGTGGAATGTTCACTGACACAATTTATCATTTTGTCCTGAACCGTGTGACCAGGACTTGAGGAATTAGGATTCTTCACAAAATATGTGAAATGTAAATAAATTAGCAATTTGTTTTCCAAAACATAAAATAACAAAAATTGCATCATTTATGATACCACCTCTGAAATGATTCTGAGGTAAACGAAGACTACCCTTTAGTCCATGCCTTCTTCTCATACAGCACATGCTGAGCACCCCATGGGGTAATATGAATATCATTTTGCATCTGTGCCATACATAGTCCCTTATTTATTCAATAATTTCCAAGGTCACAGCAACATACTCATCCCCATCATCTCCTCCCCCCAGGATCCGGCTTCTATTTCCCAATTCAAGGAGGCCGTTGGAAGAAAGGAAGGAGAGTCACAGGAAAGGGGGACATAGAGTCAGTCTGTCCACCTTTCTCTTCCTGCCTCTGACGTTCACAAGCTCCTTTGATTGCATCTGTCCCTGTAATTCCTGACCATCGCGTTCCCTCCGTGTGGGCCACAGTTGGTTTCTCGAACCCAGAGAGGAACTCACTAGTTACCTAAACTGTTGGTAGAAGCTAAGGTGGAGAGCAAGACCTGAGAGAAACTCAATCTGAGAACATAAGCCCTTTCAGACAGGAAGGCACAGAAAAGCTTGTCAGCAGACCTCTGCTACCTTCCCTACATGGTGTCACATCTGGACTCAGAAGAACCGCACAGAGCAGAATTGCGGTGTCCACAGCAAGACACCTGTGCTCAGAGGAAAATGCTCCGGCAGCTTCTTATGTATCAGAGTAAAGGGTGACTAACAGGGAAAAAGACACCTGATTTATACTGTATTCAAAGGATAGAATATGATGCAGCCATTGAAAACAGTGTTCTGTGGATATGTCAATAAAATTTTAAAATAGTCACAGTATAAAGAGAGAAAAATTCATTAGTATATAATAACATCTTAAAAATATAAATGTCTATATTGATAGGAAAATTTTTAAAGAGAGTGAAGGGAATTTTTTAAAATTTTAATGGTTATTCGTGAAGGAATACATGGTTTTATTTCTTTGATGTGTTTTGATTAACTTTACATGTTTTCCTATATGAGTTGCTATGATTTTACTGTAAAAATTATTTGACAAAGTAAATTTCTCTTGCTTGATAATATAGGAATAAAAAGACTTCATAACATCATTGAAGACTCATGATGCACCAGGTACTGATATCTGAGCATTGTGCGCATTATGCTCACATAGTATGATAAAGTAAGCCTCTTAATACCTCTAAAAGATATGTATGTATACAAGGTACACATGTGGAAAGTGAGGAACAAGAAGATTAAATAGCTTAGCCAGTGTCAGATAGGGTTAAGAGACATAGAAGGGTGTTTAATTATCTTTGGTTATTAAAAATAATATTCACATAGATTATTTAAAGACCTGATTGGGGCTGGCCCAGTGGCGCAGCAGTTAAGTTCACACATTCTGCTGCTCAGCGCCCTGGGGTTCTCCAATTCACATCCAGGGTGCGGACATGGCACTGCTTGGCAAAAGCCATGCCGTGGTAGGCGTCCCACATATAAAGTAGAGGAAGATGGGCACGGATGTTAGCTCAGGGCCAGCCTTCCTCAGCAAATGAGGAAGATTGGCAGTAGTTAGCTCAGGGCTAATCTTCTTCTTCAAAAAAAAGAAAAAAGACCTGACTATTGCTCACAGTAATAACAAAAAGGAGGGAATATAAAGCCAAATATGCAAACCCCACTAAAAAACGTATATGTACAAGAATATATACACATGTATACATAACTAAGTAATCCTATTTCTATCTAAAAATATATGAAGAAAATTTCAAAGTAAAAGTAAATATGGAGCGCCTTTCATTGCCATTTTTTACATCTCATTTTACTCAGATTTTCTTTAGTGAATACCTGTTACTTATCCATGTATTAAATTTAAAACCAGGCAAGGAAATAAAAGAAAAAAATAAATAATTGGGACTACATCAAGCTCAAAATCTTCTGCACAGCAAAGGAAATCATCAACGAAATGAAAAGACAACTTAACAATTGGGAGAAGATATTTGCAAAACATGCATCTGACAAGAGGTTAATATCTAAAATATGTAAAGAACTCATGCATCTCAACAACAAAGAAACAAACAATCCAATTAAAAAATGGGCACAAGTTCTGAACAGACATTTTTCCAAAGAAGATATACAGATGGTTAACAGGCATATGAATAGATGATCAACATCACTAATTATTAGAGAAATGCAAATCTAAACTACAATGAGATATCCCTGCAGACACATCAGAATGGCTATAATTAGCAAGACAAGACATACCAACTGTTGGAGAGGATGTGGAGAAAAGGGAACTCTCATATACTGCTGGTGGGAATGTAAACTGGTGCAGTTGCTATGGAAAACAGTGTGGAGATTCCTCAAAAAATTAAGAATAGAGTTACAATATCATCCAGCTATTCCACTGCTGGGCATTTATCCAAAGAACATGAAAACATGAATGCATGAAGATATATGCACCCCTGTGTTCATTGCAGTGTTATTCGCAATAGCCAAGACTTCGAAACAATATATAGGTCCATCTTGCACGAATGGATAAAGAAGATGCAGTATATATACAATGAAATACTACTCAGCTATAAAAAAAAGAAGAAATCTTGCTATTTGCAACAACATGGATGAAACTTGAGGGTAATATGCTAAGTGAAATAAGTCAGATGGAGAAAGTGAAATACCAATCATCTCACTTATAAGTAGACCATAAAAACAGCAACAGCAACAACAAACACATAGAGACAGAGATTAGATTGGTGGTTACCAGAGGGGAAGAGGGGGGGGGGGGAAGAAGTGACAATGTCCATGTGTATGATGATGGATAGTAATCAGTCTTTGGGTGGTGAACACGATGTAGTCTACACAAAATTCAAAATTTAATGATTTACACCTGAAATTTATATAATGTTCTAAACCAATATTACCTCAATCAGTAAATAGATAAAATAATATAAGAAAACATTTTATATAATGCCTAAAAAATAGCAAGTTCTCATGATATTAGATGCTATATTAATTTTAAAGCTTATCATTACATATTAAAACTTGCATTGATTTGAAAACATTCCTGCATGTGGCATAATGCTCAGGAGACATCGTCACGGTCCAGGTGAGTAGAAACTGATTCCCACAGGTTGTCTGTCTCAAATATCCACCAGAATTCACAGTCTAGTCCCTTCTTGAAGCAACCAGATGATAAATGAAATTGATTTCTCTTAGTCAATCTGCATAGCGACATCTCAATTGGTTCAAAAAAAAAAATCCAGTACTAGTGCATATGGCATATTAAATAATGTCCATGAGACATTTCAATGTCTGATTTTTGTTTTGTTGTGTTACAGAAAAATAAATGTCAGGATTCAGAGCCAAATCTGAATCAACAGCAAATCACAGAAAGATAGACGTGGGAGCTGAACCCTGCAGGTATGTCTTCGTATTTCTGAAGCAATGTGTTTCCAGCGTGGAATTTTAGGGGGAACAACTGACAGGATATGAGAACCATGCTTCCCTGAATCCCAGATGGACACATTCATCCTAGGATTTCTTTCCAGACTGGGAACCCTGCTACGGGACCCGTGCAGTGCTCATGGGGAGCAGGAAGCCTCAGAACTGGTCATTTCCCCTGCAGATCAGGAAGAACCTGATCCACCACTTCTTCTGAGACACCAGAACCAGCCCTGCCTTGATGCCACTGAGACCTCCTGCTGACTGGACTCTGAGCATGGAAAGAATCCCAGTGGCTTTTGTTTTCTAAGTGAGACCTCCTGCTGCAGGCTGGCCCGGAATCAAGGAGCCATGTAGTTGGAGGGACCTTTCTAAAGATCATCCAGCTCAGTGCTTCTGAGGCATTCAGAGGAGAATCTGTGCTGCTAAATCCAGTAGTCACCAGCCACATGTGGCTGCTGAGCACCTAAAATGTAGCCAGACCAATAGTCCAAGCTGAGATGGACTGCATGTGTAAAATATAAACCATATCTTGAAGTTAAGATAAGAAAAGTGAAACGTCTCCTGAAAGATTTCTATATTGATTGCATGTTGAAATGATACTTTGCATATCTTGGACTAGAGAAAAATAACCCTCAACTTAATTTTAACTGTTTGTTTTAAATTTATTGAAAATAGTTTTTATGGTTTCCTTTTTAGTGCGGAAGATTTGCTCTGAGCTAACATCTGCGCCAATCTTCCTCTATTTTGTATGTGGGTCCCTGCCACAGCATGGCTTGACCTGTGGTGTAGGTCCACATTGAACCTGTAAACCTGTGATGCTGAAGTGGAGTGTGGTGAACTTAACCGCTACTTCATGGAGCTGGCCCATTTTTACTTTTTTTTTAATGCAGCAGCTAAAAAAATTAATTTGTGACTTGAATGTCTGACACATTTATTACTATTGGATAGCACATTTACTAACAATTAAAGAATTCTGACCATCTCCCCTGAAGAATGAATAAATAAAATGTTTTCCAAATAATCTCAAGGATGAAGGACTCTCTGGAGATTGACCACAAAATGGCTGAAAGCTGAGACAGTAAGTCGATTTCTAAATCCAGTCTCTAACTTGTTGCCCCACCAACTGTCAGTCACTTTGCAGCAGAGGAGTCCGCGGTTAGATGCACAGGAGACAATATTGCCACCTTCTTGGCGCCCTCCTCCATTAGCAGGCCTGCCACTCAGATCATGGTGGTAGATGACAATCCTCATGCAGGGTGATGCAGTCACCCCTGGGAAGACATCGGCCCCTCCACCTTCCACTTCCCCCTAATGCCACCCCATATGGGAATCTGGGTGGATCTCCAGCTGCTCTGGAACTCTGTTCTCTCATCTGTAAAATGATGTGGGGCAACTGCTGAAATTATGTGGTTCTGATTTCTGTATTAAAGCAAAATGATAAAAAAAAGATATAACTATATTCACTACCTTTTTATAAAGCCAACTTCTTGAAAGAAAAAGAAAGGAAAGAAAACCTGTGCTGCTGATCCTGCAGCCCCAAAGAGGAAACTTCTCTGCAGCTAAACATGGTGGGAAAAAAAGCTCTTTGAGATCTAAGTTAATTGATACATTTCCAATTAAATATTCAAAGTTTATGTGCACTTCAATAGTATTGTTAAAAATGATTAATGAAAGTAAAGACTAAATGATCTGAGGGAAAACTGCTCCTCAGATTGTTAACTCATCATCTGTCTCCCTCAGCTTCTGTTTTTGTTGTTAGAAATTGATAATAAAGGCATGTCTCCTGTGAAAGATCCCAGCATCCCCACCCTCTCCTGAAGCCTAGGACAAGGCTACGACCCCCCAGAAGGGGTACAGGGTAGAGGGGGCTGAAACTTACTTTCACTTTGTTTTCAGGTTGTTCCCTTCATTGTATCTTCCCCGTTGTCCTAATAACACAGAACCCTTTCTTCTTCTTGCCCCCATCTCAGTGCCTGACTCCAGGGAGGAGTGATCTCTGTGAACTGGTGATAATGAGGGTGTGGCCAACAGGAGGAACAAGCTCCTCACTTGTCTCCTTACAGAACAGCATCATCCACATTCCCCAGAGGAGCTGCCCAGTGCTCTGCTGTGAACCTCCACACCGCCCTACATCCTGTCTTCTCCCGTCACTGACTCCTGCTTTGCCCTTTTGAGTCCTGTGACCTTCACTGAGGTTTTAACTCCTCTTAAAGGGGAGAATGGAGGCTGACCCTCAGGATCCTGACTTGCACAAAGTGGGTAACAAAGTCCTTTAGTGAGGGAGGAAGAAGAGATGGGTTGGGGGTGCGAAAGAGTTCACCTGGGCTATGTACAAAGACAGTTTGAGCTACTAAATCACATACACATGACCATGCCCGTTAGTCAGCTGGATATGTGTGCATGGAGCTCAGGAGAAGGCGTGGGATGGATATGGGTCTGTAATTTCCTCCTATCATTGCTTTCCCAATTTCCTCAAGATAATTAAAGCCAAGAATGGAAAAGATCGCTCAGGCAAATCAAGTAAAGTAAGAATAGAAATATGGATCACAACAACTTTTGGTGGATTGGTGAAGGGCAGTCCGTAAATATACCCTAAGACAGATGGAAAGTCTTGGGTTAGAATAAGAAAAAACAGACAAAAAGGGAAGCCAGGAATCCAGAATGAGGAACCCCAGTTTCATAGAGAAGAAGCTGGGATTTAGTAGGGATAAGTTGTTCAGGTAGCTGAGGGAGAGAACATAAACCTAAACCTTAAAGAGAAGCCAACAAACCAGAATAGAGTATTCAGACCCCTCAAGATGCTGGTACCACTGTAAGCTGTAGGGTCCGTGGATAGCTGAAAATATGGTAACACACTGATAAACCAATGTCTTTCCAGGTGGTTGAAGAAGTTCTCTTTGGGCCCAATTATGCACACCACAGCGTAGACCATCTTTTCTTCTTCTCGTCAACTCTGGTGTGACAACTCAGTGGAGTTATTGATGATTTATTCCATGAATGACAGTGGGAGAAAGGAGAGAAGACCAACATTATAGCATTGAGTCATAGTGGTTTCCCCATTGGACAGCTCTCCCCAGTTAGGTGCCATATCATGGCATCTTTATTACACTCAAGTAACTTAGCATAATGTCTTGCTCATAGTGGGAGCTTCATGAATACTGTTGGGATAAACGAGTCCTCTCAGAGTTCTGTGGTGGCCGTCTCTACCACGTGGTCTGATCTAAGGTGGAGGACCTTGCTCTGCTGTCTTCACATAGAGGAGATATGCAAACAGTAGTGAGGACACTTCTTCACAATGAGGCAAGGGAGCCATGTTCACCCTCCCCAATGGGAGGTTTGACTTGGTGGACTCAGCCAAGCCACATGGTCTGAGACTCTTCTCAGCAGGGGTTGCAGGCTGCCCTGGAGGAGAGGGCAGTTGATTCAGACATGCTGTCACTCTTCCAAGCATTACCTCTCCCAGTCCTTGGAGCTTGTGAGTTGTTTTTTTCCCGCAATTCCCATTGACAGGTATTCTCTAACATTGTAGAAAATTCTAAGTTTTTGCTCATTAGTCTTCTCCTTCCCTCATTTGTCAGTGTGTATGTATGGTGCAGGTCATCTGGACAAACCTCAGCTTTCCATTCCTATATGTCTGTCAAACACAGCTGCCTGGAACGTGAGGTATCTGGGGTAACAATATCTACGACGTCCGTATATTGATATCAGGAAAGCTCTGGTCCAACCCTGCAGCCCCTGCTGCACATTTCATCTGACAACAGTGTCAGGATGGAGTCAGACATTCTATTGGGTAAATTTGAGATACTGTTTTCATTTATTATTTCTAATAGTTTTTTGGTGGATTCGTTAGGATTTTCTAGATATATAATCATGTCTTCCACAAATAGTGACAGCTTTACTTCTTCCTTTCCAATTTGGATAGCTTTAATTCCTTTTTGTGCCTAATTGTTCTTGCTGGGATTTCCAATACTATTTTGAATGAGTGGCAAAATTAGGCATCCTTGTCTCATTCCTGTTCTTGGGGGATTGCTTTCAGTTTTCCACCGATGAGGGTGATATTATCTGTGGGCTTGACTAACATGGCCTTTATTATGTAAGGATATTTTCCTTCTATACCCATTTTACTGTGAGTTTTTAGCATAAATGTATTCTGAATCTTGTCAAATATTTTCTCTACACTTATTAGATGATCATGGGATTTTTATTCTCCATTTAGTTAGTGTGGTGAATCCTGTTGATTGGTTTGTGGATATTCAACCACCCTTGCATCCCTGGAAGAAATTTCTCTTGATCGTGATGTATGATTCTTTCAATATGCTATTGTGTTCAACTTGCCAATATTTTGTTGATAATTTTGCATTTATGTTTGTCAGCAATATTGACCTATAATTTTCTTCTTTTTGTTGTGCTTGTCTGTTTTTGGTATCAGGGCAATGTTGAACTTGTAAAATAAGTTAGGAATCATCACCTTCTCTCCAATATTTTTGAGAGTTTGAGAAGGAGAGCTATTAGATTTTCTTTCAATGTTTGGTAGAATTCACCAGAGAAGTTGTCTGGTTCTGAACTTTTGTACTTTTTAGGTTTTTGATTGCTATTTCAATCACCTTGCATGTGCTTGGTATATTCAGACTATTTCTTCTTGATTCAGTTTGGAAGGTTGTTGATTCTGAGAATTTCTGCATTTCTTCTATATTATCTAATATGTTTGCATTTAGCTGTTCATATTATTCTCTTACTATCAATTTTCTTTCTGTGGTCTTTGTTGTAATTTTCCCTCTTTCATTTCTGATTTTACTTATTCGAGTCTTCTTTTTTTTTCTTAGTGAGTCTAGTAAAGTTTTGTCAATTTTGTTTATCTTTTGAAAGAACCAGCTCTTAGTTTCATTGATCCTTTCTATTTCTTTTTCATCTCTAGTTCATTTATTTCCACTCTGCTTTTTATGATTTCCTTCCTTCTACTGATTTTTGGCTTTCTTTGTTCTCCCTTTTCTTGTTCCTTTAGTGTTATGTTAGAGTATTTATTTGAGATAAACGTTTGTCTTGTTTTTAGAGGTAGGCCTGTATTGCTAAAAACATTGCACATAGTACCAGTTTTGATGCATCTCATAGATTTTGGTAGGACATGTTTCCTTTTCATTTGTCTTTAGGTACTTTATTTATATTTCCCCTGTGACTTGTTCATTGATCCTATAGTTATTCAGTAGCATATTTGTGATTCTACCAGCTTTATTCTCGCAGTTGATTTCTAGTTTCATAACCTTGTGTTTGGAAAAAGTGCTTGATGTCATTTCACATTTTAGTTTAAATAAAGAATCTGATATTTCATAGGAGATAGAATTCTATAAATTTCTGCATTTATTCCAGGAAAAGTAATGTCATCACAGAAATCATTTTCTCATTGACATTGCTGGGTAAAGAATCATATTGCCAATGGTAACAAGGCTTCATTAAAAGTGGGAAACTTTGACCTCGGTGGCCTAGTGGTAAGTTCAGTGCACTCTGACTCGGCAGCCTGGGTTCAGTTCCCTGGCCCGGACTCACATCACTCACGTTAGTGACCATGCTGTGGTGTCAACTCACATACAAAAAAATGGGAACGATTTACAGTGGATGTTAGCTCAGGGCAAATCTTCCTTAGCAAAAAAGATAAAGTAAAATAAATGGGAAGTTTGTTCACATTTCTCCAGTATATTCGAATTGCCATATATTTGAATATGCCTAAAATGGGCATATTTCCATTTTAGCTGCTAAAGAGTATCTTCCTTTCAGAAACACATTCCAAAATCACTAATGAAGCAGCGCTGATGTTTGTGAGAACAAAAGGTCCTTTCCTTCGATGCAATCTCTGAGCAGTTTAAACAACTGAACACCTGGAAATAAAAAAACAAAACAAAACTTTATTCTCTGAATGCTTTTCCTAGTGATTTTAAAAAGTAGTTGCTTGATAAGTTGGGAATGATCTCTTCTTTTTCCTCTTTTATTCTTTCCCTTTGCCATCAATGCTTTTCAATGATTACCGTCTTGCTGGAAAACAGACATTTGGGTCAATTTATCTGAGGAAAAATTGTAAAATATCTGATGCCACAAAGCTTATATTCAAGGACTTCCAAAGGAACTCAGAAGATCAAATTGCCAGTACACAGCTTTTTAACTGCTAGTTACATCATGAACCTGAGGAGAAGGCTGAGTTTTTGCAGAAGCTGTAACCAGTGTGATACCTCAAGCTGGATCAAGATATTCGGAGACGGAACTAAGCTCATAGTAACTCCCTCTGGTAAGTAATTTTTTTCTATTTTTACCCTAGTAATGAAAAGTTGATAAGTGCTTTTTAGAAAAAGCAATTTAGGATCATCCTTACTTGACTGTCGTATATGTGGGCTCGGCATATGAACAGCAAGTTTACAGCTGCTGGTCACTGTATAGGAAAACAAAACCACTCTGTAAATAGTTTGTTTACTTCCCTGGTTGTAAGCAGATTGAAATTATACTTTTAAAACACACACAAAAAAAATAGTAGAGTCATACTAGAAATTCACATGGTTTTAGGACTATAGCAGTTATCCATTAGAAGTTATTGCTTCAAGATGCTTTACTTGTAGACGATCTTTTAGTGAGAGACACTTTTATTAATTACCTCTTCTCTATATTTTGAGGTAAAACTTAGTTCTCCTTTCTTTCAATAACCTGCCAAACGTATATTATGGGTTTTTTAATGTCATCCCCAACAGCAGTGCAAAAAACTAATTCTTAAAGTAATTGATTATAGAACATTAATAAATCTCACTTATTACTCTAACTCCTTAAAAGTATACTGAGATCAGTGAAAATGTATGCTCACAACTCTTGATGAATTTCCTAGAGATGGGCCAGTTTAGGGGAATTCGTACGTTCATTAAGCCATTTCTGCTCAAGGTCCATGAAAAGAGTCTGCATGGTTTTACATACTCGTTTGCTCTTTCATTCTGACAAAAACCCTCATTGAAGACACTTTCTATACTGGAGGCTAGAGATAAAATGGTGACGAGACACAAACAGACTCAGTCCCAACATTCTAAAGCTTCTAGTCTAGGGGATAAGTGTTCTATTCCATCCAGGTCCTGGGAGTCAGTTCTCTGCCTGAGCTAGCAAGGAGGACATTCACAAGGAGTTAACTAGTTACACCAATTGTGAGGCCCTAAGAAGGGGAGGAAGTAGGTCCATTTGCTATTTCTGTATTGAAAGATGTGTAATGAACTTTAGATATTTGATTCCAAAAATAGCTAATAGTAAATATGAATGAAAATTGCTAAAGGTGTCATTTGGTGAGAGGATGATTAACATCAGGTATTAAAATATTTAACTGGATGACCATATTCAAGAATGTCATAAGCTGGGTTTATTTTTTTTTCTAAATTCAGTCCAGTAAATTTATTCAGTCCTTGTTAGCCTTAAAGGTAAAATTTTGCCTGAATGAAGGAGAACATCTCACAAGGATGTTGCTAGCCTGCTAGATCCATTGAAATGAAAGTTTTCAAAGAATTCTCACAAAATAGGTAAAGCAATGAAAAAATGAAAGAAATTATATAATTTGGTTTCCTTAGTGGCTGTGATCATATAAACAAAGAATTCATAAACTGAAAAGCAGCATTCTAATTCTTTTTTCCTTAACTTACTACATATTCAATAAATTGCAGCAATCAAATTAAATAATGGTGGCACAGATATAATTCATGCGGGTTCTGGAAAACTTTTTTTAGGACAATGTAGTGCAAGGACAAGTACGGACTTTGATCCTGGGTTTACCTTTTCCGTATAATCATCCTTTTGCATGGATGATTTGGTTCACTTGTTATTTCTCTACTAAAATTACAAAAATAATACTTGCTAATCATGAAAAAAATTTCAAAATACAAAAATAAAGACAAAATTAAAATTGTATATCAACAGTAATCTCTGATAACATTTTGATGTATTCCTATCTATCCGTTCAATCTAGGCAACAATCATCTCATGGATGCTGTGAGGAGTAAATGAAATTACATAAGGAAATTTCCAACATGGTCAGTGATAAAAATGTCAATTCTCCAGAATTCAAATTGCCACCATTGGAATTCTTTATGAATTCAGGAGTACAGATAAATGTATTAATCACCACCTCGTCTACAGGTCACAATATAATAAACAGTCAGTGATTGGTAAAACTTTCAATTTTCTGAGACCAATTTTTACCTGTCTCTAAAAATTATTATAATGTAATAAGAATTATCTCAAATAATATTAGCCTGATATAAAATGGCCCCTCATTTTCCAGTAGAAATGTCTGGAAGTCAAAAAAAGAGGGGCTTTTGCAGCTCGAATCTATAAATTTCTAGTGATATAGATAAATACAAATATCCATTTATAATACATAATTTCTTAATTAGATTATGGCCACAAACTTAAAAATTATATCAATACAAATATGAGTTGAGAAATGTTCTTTTTGCCCTAAAACATTTCATTAAACATTTTGTTCAGAGTCTTCACATGCATCTAAAACATCTTCTTAGAGCAACTCTCTGGGTCACCTTAGGGACTGAGTGTCTGTTTGGGGATCCCGGTAGGATGATATCACTGGATATTTTATTCAAAGAGGCAACTCTCCACTGATAAAATAAAAGGAAGGATTTTTTTTTTCATTTATTCTGTTCTATAGAAATAGAAAGTGTAATGAAAGCATAAACTGTAGAGCTTTATTCCCAAGTAATATTTACCAAACCACGATCAATTTCTTTATTTTCTTTCACCACCTTTAGTTCCAAAACTAGTGCTAATTGAGTTAATTTCAGCTGGAGATCTTGTCCAAGTAGTATTTTTGGATCACAGCAGAGTATTAGAAGAGCCTCTTTTAGTACAAGAAGTTACACAAGGACTGGAACATAAGGCGACCCCTGTTTTCTCAGGGATAGTTTTGAGAAAGAAAAACTTACCTTATGTTCTGGCACTTTTAGTCTGTTTGAATTCTGCATGTTTTGTGTATATATCACACAGCTAGGATTTGCAAACATATTCTCTCAACTCTCACGTCACAGTTGGATTAGACCTCACTAATCTAACAACCACTGGGGCAGAAAAAGAAGCAAGCTATAATTCAAAAACCGTTTGTCATTTATTTCAACTGCCTATTTCAAAAATCATCTCAATTCGATAAGACTTAAAATCAAATATATAGTGCAAGCATACCACAGTGTATCTCACTCTGCTTTATTGCCCTTTGCAGATATGCTTTTTTTAAAAACTCAAAGGTCTGGGGACCGGCTGTGTGGCGCAGCAGTTAAGTTTGCATGTTCTGCTTCTCGGTGGCGGGGGTTTTGCTGGTTCAGAACCCTGGGTTTGGATGTGGTACTGCTTGGCAAAAGCCATGCTGTGGTAGGCATCCGACATAGAAAGTAGAGGAAGATGGGCCCTCATGTTAGCTCAGGGCCAGTATTCCTCAGCAAAAAGAGGAGGATTGGCTGTAGTTAGCTCAGGGCTGGTCTTCCTCAAAAAAATAAATAAAAAATTAAAAAATAGAATAATAAATAAAAAATCAAAGGTTTGTGTCAACCCTGTGTCCATCGGTCTATGAGCACCATTTTGGCCAAAGCATTTGCTCACTTTGTTTCTTTGTGTCACATTCTGGAAATTCTCACAATATTTCAAAGTTTTTCATTACTATTATATTTATTGTGGTGATTTGTGATCAGTGATCTGTGATGTTACAGCTGTAATTGTTTTTGACACCATGAACTCTGCCCATATAGGACAGTGAATTTAATCAATAAATGTTGTGTTTGTTCTGACTGCTCCACCGACTGTTCCATGATCTCCTTCCCTCTCCCAGGGCCTCCCTATTCAGTGAGACACAACAATATGGAAATTACGCCAGTTAATAACTGTTCAATGGCCTTTAGGTGGTCAAGTGAAAAGAAGACCCGCGTGTCCCTCATTTTAAGTTATAAATGCTAGAAATGAGTAAGCTGAGTGAGGGAGGCATATCAAAGCCTAGATAAGCCAAAAGCTAGGCCCCTTACACAAGCTAGCCAAGTTGTGACTGCAAAGGAAAAGTTCTTGAAGGAAATGAAAAGTGCTACTGCAGTGAACACACAAATGGTAAGAAAGTGAAACAGCCTTATTGCTGATGTGGACAAAGTTTTTGCAATCTGGATAGAAGATCAAATCAGCCACAACATTCCCTTAAGCCAAAGCCTAATGCAGAGCAAGGCTGTAACGCCCTTCAATTCTATGAATGCTGGGACAGGTTGGGAAACAGCAGAGGAAAAGTTGAAGCTAACAGAGGTGGGTTCACGAGGTTCAAGGACAGAAGCCATCTCCATAACATAGAAGTGCAAGGGGAAGCAGCACGTGCTGCTGTAGAAGCTGCAGCAAGTTCTCCAGAAGATCCAGCTAAGAAAATTCACGAAGGTGGCTACACTGAACAACAGAGTTTCAATGTAGATGAAGCAGCCTTATGTTGGAAGAAGATGCCATCTAGGACGCTCGTAGCTAGAGAGGAGAACTCAACGCCTGGCTTCAAAGCTTTGAAGGACAGACTGGCTCTCTTTTTCTAGGCTAATGCAGCTAATGACTTTATGTTCACTTGCCATTCTGAAAATCCAGGGGTCCTTAGAATTATGCTAAATCTACTCTGCCCGTGCTATATGACTGAAACAGTAAAACTTGGGTATCTGTTTAGAACATGCTTTATTGAATATTTTAAGCCTACTGTTGAGATCTATTGCTCAGACAAGAGGATTCCTTTCAAAGTATTGTTCCTCATTGACAATGCACCTGTTCACCCGAGATCTGATAGAGATGTGCAATGAGATTCATGTTCTTTTCAGGCCTGCTAACGAAAAGTCCATTCTGTAGCCCATGGATCAAGGAGTAATTTTGACTTCCCAGTCTTATTATTTGATAAATACATTTCATAAGGTTAGAACTGCCATAGTAATTCTTCTGATGGATGTCGGCAAAGTAAATTGAAAACCTTCTAGAAAGGATTCCCCATTCTAGATGTCATTAAGAACATTTGTGATTCGATGAAAGAGGTCAAAATATCAACATTAACAGGAATTTGGAAGAGGTTTATTTAACTCTCATGGACGACTTCGAGGGCTTCAAGACTTCAGTGGAGAAGTACCTGAAGATATGTGGAAATAGCAAGACAGCTAGAATTAGAAGTGGAGCCTGAAGGTGTGAGTGAATTGCTGCAGTCTCATGATTAAATTTTAATGGATGAGAAGCTGCTTCTTTATGAAGGAGCAAAGAAACTGGTTTCTTGAGATGGTATCTCTTCCTGGTGAAGACATTGTGGAGACTGTGAAATGACCATGCGGACTTAGAACGTTACATGAACTTAGTTGATAAAGCAGCGGCAGATTTGAAAGGATTGACTCTGATTTTGAAAGTGCTACCGTGGGTAAAAGGCTATCAAACAGCATCACATGCTATAGAGAAATAGTTTGTGAAAGGAAGATTCAATTGATGTGGCAAACTTCAATGTTGTCTTATTTTAAGAAATGGCCACAACCATCTCAGTCTTCAGCAATCGCCACCATGACAATTCAGCATCCATCAACATTGAGCAAGGCTTTCCATCAGCAAGAAGATTAGGACCCATGAAGGCTCAAATACTTGGCATTCGTCAGCAATCAAGTATTTTTTAATTAAGGTAGGTACATTGTTTTTTAGACATAATGCTTCTACACTTAATAGACTATGGTATATTGTAAATGTAACTTTTATATGCACTGGGAAACCAAAAAGTTGTGTGACTTGCTTAATTGCAATATTTGTTTTGTTGTGGTGGTCTGGAACTGAACCTGTAATGTTTCCGAGGTATGTGTGTACAGTCAGACCATGAAATAAAAATAAACGTGAAAACCACTAAGGAGAGCAGAAGAAAAAAGGTCTATGATAATCTAGCAAGAAGCACAGGCTCAAATTTTCTGCTCAAAGGTAGGAGAAAAAATGTAGTGGAATTCAGCCTTTTCATTAACTGGTAAAATGAAACAAATCAAATTTCTATATAAGATAAGTTTATCCCACTATAAAATTAGTAAAGGATTTTAATGCATGAGTCCTTTAGGAGCAAAGTGAAATATGGAGTGGGCATTGCCTTCAAATCCAATTTATAAAATGGAAGAAGCCATCTTTCAGCAAACCCGTTTTATACCAGCACTGCATCAATGCTTTGGGTATGGTAACATTGAATGTCATCCACAGATGGTGACTCTCAGCAGACACGGTCAGTCAGGTAACGTTTAGTGATCTAACGAGACAATAGAAGGATTTGAGGACAGGCCTCTTGCTGTCTCTCCAGCCATTTTGCCTTGAAGGCACACTGCCAAGAGTTCCAAGCTGAACTTTCCACATGAACTGCAAAGATATCAATTGGAGTCTGAAATTTCTGGTGAAAACTTGGAATGCAAATAGATTGTGCGGTTGATTAGGGAAAAGAACCATTTGTTTCGGACAACACAAGTCAAGCAGTTCCATACACTGACTGCATATTATTAGGCTTTAGCCAATGTTCTACTTGATTTTCTTAACTCTAGGAATACAGCAGTAAGATAAGACAATGATTGCCTATTTATTGGTTGTATGAAAGGCACACTTCCTCTGACGATGGCTTTGAGAATTCCAGGCTTATTAGAGCAAAATGGAATGCAAACAAAGGGACAAGTCTTCACACTTAATTGCCGCCATCTAATTGCAACGCCAAAACACTGAATGCCTGTTAGTAAGGGCAAGATTTGGTCCCATGAGATTAAGATGTCGAATTGGAGCACACAGTCGTCACAAATCGTCACTAATAATGATAATAACCTAATAATAATCTCTATTTCTATAGCATTTTTAATTAAATCCTTTTTCAGATCTTGTTTCATTTAGGTCTCACTGCAGCTCTGGTAGGGATGTTGGATTGATTTACACTAACATCATTGTTTTCAAACAAATAAAGCACCAAAGCCTTTAGTTTACTTGATTTCTCAGCCCCAGAACTTGGCTGTAAACTCGTTTTGAGCAAAATGCACCAGGACAAAAACCCTGGTGTCTTGAGTCACAGATCACATAGTGCCCTAGAATTTGAAGAACTCAGAGAAGCTAATTAGTCTAAAGTTTTTGATACGAGTTGATCACTGTGGAATTATTATACAAAACTCTTCAGTGTTGGAACAAAACTTGTCATCACAGGTAAGTGTCAGAAGAATGGAACTTTTGAGGGTGATAGAGGGAAGGCAAGAAGGAATTAAATTGCAATGATAGTTAAGAAACTTTAGGAAAAACAGGAACGTGATGAGGATTGGATGTTGAAATCTTAAGAGGTTTTAAAACAAATCCTTGTCACAAGGACAGCAAGGATACCGTTGTGCAACGATTAGAATAGTATTTGGTTTTGTGTACATATGGAGTTACGTAGGGAACTGAAATACGACGTATGAAATTATCATGAAAGTGTTTGGTCCATGGATAAAATTTATTATCACTAGTGAGTTTTGTTAGTTGACACATTTCCTTTCTAACAATGAGAGGGTGTTGTCAAAGAGCCTGGTCTTTGGAGTCAGGCTGACCTGGCTCCACCACTTACGTCCTGCTTATGTGAACTTGGGGGACGATTCTCTGGCCTCAGTTTCCTAATCCATAAAAGGAGATGACAGTTTGTATCCAGCAGGGCTTGTATGAGAGTCAAATGAAATCGTGTGAGTAAAGTACTTGGCACGTTGTCCAACACCTAACAAGTGCTGGATACACGTTCCCCCAATTCAAATGTGAAGAGAGATTTGTATCCAGTGTGGGGAGTGGTTTGCAGCCAATGACATGGACAAAGCAGCAACTCTCCAGAGAATCAGCTTCCTTCCAACTGCTCCACTGGAAAGTTATCTTACTGTCTGTCCACTCACACACAGGGTAGGAATTTGGAGGTGTTTGTTTCTCTTTAGCAGATTTTTCCCTTACTTGGCAAGAAAAGTGAGATTAAAATTTGTTTGTCTTTTATTTTGTTTTTGTTCTATGCTTTAAATCATAGTCTATATTTTAGCTGATATCATTTCAAATAGCAATATTTATTGGCTTTAAAATTTATAAGCAAGAAGTTTGAGCTTCATGTTCATGTTTATCAGCAAAAAGTTTAAATTCATACAGAAAATGTTTGGTGTAAAATCAATTATTGCAGAAACTTGTCACAAATTTGAAACGCTCACTTAAATATGAAAGAGCTGTAATTGCTTATTTGATAAAAGAAAAATTAAAAGGAGAAACTAGAGAACACAAATAAATATCAATGTGTAGGTTTGAAATATCATACTTTCAATTAAAAATGTAGTTGAGATTTGCTAAATTTATGTAGAAATTATACTGCTGCATCTTAGTAAAATATAAACAACTCAGGCAATTTCACTCAAATGTGTTATTTGATCATGCAGACGAATTTATATAAATGAATTAGGTTTATTAATTTTTTTACCTGATTTCCTTTCTATGCAACATGAAAATTATTTTGACCACGAAAAACACTGTTAAAAGGTTTGAAAAGAATTTTTAAGTAAAAAGCATCTCATATAATTATTTAAAATATAGGCACTAACCCTATATACACAAGTACACTATTTAATACTCAGCTGACTATTATATTGAGAAAGTTATGGAAATTCAAGATTCATTTTATCTTTAAAAGAATGAAACAAATTCCAGGTAAGGAAAAGTGACAGGTGGTAAGAATAGTGTGGTGTTACACAGAAATTTTTCAATTGATCATTTCAACTTCAATTTCATCGTTGTAACGAAGCAGAGGTATTCCTATGAATAAACAAAAGTTCATAAGATGAGAATTAGATTCTTTAATATATTGACTAACGACTAAACTTATGTAAATATGATGTAGGATTGAAAAATTCATCTTGTTTGATAACACACTTTTTACATTACAAACAAAGTATAAGGTTGGAGAAATATAGTGTCTTACTGTCATCATCAATAAAGTGTCATTTACACTAGAAGCAAGATGTATAAAATTAAAATAAGCATATTAAGACCTAATTATACCTAAGCATGAGGAAGAACTCAACTTTGTTTGCTTACTGATTTAGTGCAAAAATCAGGAGTTTTGCTAGAGTCAGATCTTCCCTAGAATTCTTTTTTCTTTTCTTCTCAAATGAGACGTCTAATCCTTCTTTTCGTAAGAAATTGTCCATTGAATAATGCAACTCCAAACTAGCACAAAGAGAATATTAGTAAAGCATGTGTGTCAATTGGAAATAAAATTAGAAAGAGTTTTAATATTTATAATTCCCATCACTAGATTAACAATAAATGTGTAGTCAACTAACATTCCAGCATCCAAGTGACATGCCTTTGTAAACGATGATGTTCTCTCATGTATTTTGACATTATGTCTGCAAGAGATTCTGGAACTGTGACATTTAACATTACACCAGTGATATATGTACTTTATTCAGCAGGTGATGACAAAGAAAATAGTGGAACTCTAAAACAGTTCAGCAGCATTTTAGGGAAGATACGAATTTCAGAGGAGACACTGAGATTCAAAATGTGATGTATTCTTCGTCGTGCTTGAACTTTAAATGAAATTCCAAAATAAAATATGCTTTTGGTGAACCTTTTCCGAAGTGAAACAAAATTCTGATGAGTGCATTTACTTGATAAGATTAATCTCATAGAGTTTCTGAAAATAATCAATAATTTTTTAATAGAAGTTTTAGAAATTTTGCTTCTAAATTCCAAACATTGTAAGTAATTTGGAGGTTCTGTACGCCCTACTCAAAACCATGGGGTGGTTCAGATGTGAAATTGAGATATTATATAAAATTAGACATCAAGTGGGAGATCTTCATTTACTCATAACTGGGCATGGTTCCACATTTGAAGCTAAAAGGTCTACCTTATTGACAAGTACACATGGAAATGGACTCTGAATAACAAGTGACTGTGCAGTGTATTACAAAAAAATGAAAAACTTCCTCCTGATATTTATTTATATGGCAAATAAGACAAATATGGTGCATTCCAGAAACAGTTCAATGAAGAGTGAGGTTTCGCAGAGCTGCAGAACATGAGAAAATGTTATTTGGCCCAAAGAGCATAAGCCACAAAAATCACAGGATAGGAAAGGGAAATACTTTTAAAAAGACCAAACGGTTTCATGTGCAGAGACATCATCAACATTACCTGATCTCCTCCCCATCCCCGCCACCTTCCCACTCACCTTGAAAACAAACTCCACTATGATGGAACAAAAGAGATTTTTAAAAATGCACGTGTTCTTGAACATTAGGTGCCTTGTAGTGGGGCAGTTAAGAGTCACACCCCATCTTAGCACGTGGAGAAAGAACAAAGACCAAGGTTTAATCCAGGCTCTGCCAGTTAAAGCTGTGACTCTGGGCAAGTTACATTACCTCTGGAACTTCTTTTCCTACTGAAAATAAGAACAATGAATACCCACAACCTGTAGTGGAAGGAAGGCCATGGTGAGCACTAACTCAATGGTGGCTTTTCTTCCTTTTACTTTGCATTAAGTTGTTTCAGACCACACAGTTTTTGTGCTTCTCTGATGAATCTTTTTAATTGCTATTCCATTTCCCCCATAGATAGACGCCTTCCTGCAGACACTTCTCCCAAGCCCACCATTTTTCTTCCTTCAATTGCTGAAATCAACCTCCACAAGGCTGGAACACATCTTTGTCTTCTTGAGAATTTTTTCCCAGATGTTATCAAGGTATATTGGAAGGAAAAGAATGGCAATACAATTCTGGAGTCCCAGGAGGGAAAAACCATGAAGACCAGTGACACATACATGAAACTCAGCTGGCTGACCGTGACTGAAGAGTCAATGGATAAAGAACACAAATGTATCGCCCAACATGAGAAAAATAAAGGAGGGGTTGACCAAGAGATTCTCTTTCCTTCGGTAAATCAAGGTATGTGTATGTAAATATAACCTCTCAGAACATTTCTTTTCAAAGGGATACAACACCATTTCTGTCAAATATGAAGGAAAAACAAACGAATATAAATTTTCTTAAATGTTATTCCATTTATTGGCACCAAAATTGACCCTGTATTTCCCCATAGAATTAAAATAGTATATGCTTTGGAACAGTAAAAAGAAAAAGACAATGAAAACATACTTAACTTTTCTCATCCTGAGAGTCATCCTCTAAAATATTAAGATGACAATGATTTTTCTACTCAGCAGGCAGTGTCACTCTCACTTTCATCTTGCTATATGCAGAGTACAACCCCAAAACAATGTTATTAGGCAACCAAATGGTGTTCATTTGAGGGAGCCAGATGACAGATCAACAGAAAATCAAATAATTTGGCCACTGCAGTTTTGTTATGGTCTTAGTTTTTCCAGGTTTGTATTTCATATAACTGAGAATGAACACAACAGACCAAAGGCCCTAAAGCACCCATGAATGAGAAGGAATCAGTTTGTACTTCTCCCTGTGGTTAACAAGCCCTTTGAAGCCCTGTGCAACAAGCACATAAATTGTGCAGAGAACTTGCTGTGTAATAGTCCAAATTTCTGAAGTCTTTCTTTATTTACTCGGATCCTTAGATTCATTAGTGATCAAATTAGGTTTGAAAACTTGCTTTGATTTTCTCCTGGGGCCCTGAGTTAACAAGCCCTTTTTTTTTGAAATTCAGGATAATAACAGTTTTATTTAACCTCATCCAGCTTATATGGGCAACTCTTTTCTCAGACGCCAAATCATCTTGTTCTCAATAACAGCAATGTAATTTCTTATTAGAATACAAACATTAATTTCAGAATAACAATACTAACATGACCTTCAACAATATACTGAAAACAATTTAGGAGTTTATTGCAGTTTTTGTGGTTTGTTTGTACAGTAGAATTACGGTTGTAATGCTTCTTGGAATATCTTCTCTCTCTCTTAAGCCACCAACTGGATGTACAGGTTCATTTGTTTCATTTTACTTTTTAGGAAGTTTTAAAAAATTAATTTTGTTTTATAACTTTGTAAAATATTTGCATGGTTCCAAACTCAGATTCTACAAAAGGACAGATATTCAGAGACGTATAGCTTTTATCTTCGTATTCTTTCTTTTTTCAGTTATTTATTTGAGGTCATAATGGTTTATAACATTGTGTAATTTGAGGTGTTCCTTATTATTTATCAGTTTCTGTGTAGACTACATCGTGCTCACCACCAGTAGTCTAATTGTTATCTGTCACCATATCTGTGTGCCCCTCTACCCCTTACATCCACCGCCCCCAATCCCCTTTCCCTCTGATAACCACTGATCTGTTCTCTTTATCTATGAGTTTATCTTCTACATATGAGTGAAATCATGTGGTATTTGTCTTTCTCTGTCTGGATTATTTCATTTAACAAACCCTTTTCAGACAGTGCGAAACAGGCACATAATGAAACATGTGAAGACCTTTTAGCCCGAATTTCTGAAGTCAATCTTTACCTTCTTGGATCCTGAGTTTCATCAGTGACCAAATTAGGTGCCAACAATTGCCCTGGCTTTCTCCTGGGGCTGTGACAAAGAGCAAATTAAATAATGTCAGTGAAAAGTCTTGCTTTTGAAAACATAACATGGATGTAGTTATGTCTGTATATTGTCCACGTGCTTCCTCAGATTACATGGGAAATTTGCGAAATCAAATACTTTCAAATGTGAGATTCTTTTGTGGATTCTAATTTTGATGGATGGATTTTGGTAGCAACTCTCCATGTCAGCAGTGTGTGCCGAAGACTGTAGAGTAGCCACATTTTCTGTTTCTTTTTCCTTTGGACAAGTGTTTCTTCATCACCTCCTCTGTGACAGACGCTGTGCTAGGAACTGTGAATACAAAAAGAAAACAAGATAATGTTGGACATTACCATCCAGTTGCGATGAAGAAGAAAAAAACATATTCTTCATGAATGTCAACATCCTCAGGTGCAGAAACAAGACACCTGAATGAGATCTACTGAATTACGTAGAATTAGGTGAACAACTCCTGGAATCATGGGGCTCATGTGTTTAAGGGCAGTCTCTCTGTCAGTGGATTATGTGTGTGTGTGTGTGTGTGTGTGTGTGTGTGTGTGTGTACATACACACCTACTCATACAAAGACATAACCAGAGTATTGAGCAACAGGCATGAAAAATTGACTAATGTTGCTCTAATTTCTTCTAGTTGTCGCCTCAATGACCACCACTATTGCTCCAACAACGGCTGCTACGACAGAGGAAAGGAGTAAATCATTGTCTGTGTTTACCTCTCTGTCATGCTATAGGTTTTTTGTCTTCTCATGGACTTAACTTTTGTATTTCTCAGGCTTAAAAAACAAAAGACCAATTATTCCTCGAATTTTGGGGCTCATAATTTTCATATCTTTGGTGACTGTCCCTCCTTTCTGTCAGCAGATTACACATATATATGTGTGTGTGTATATATATATATACTATACACATGCACAGACTGCCAAATACTGGGCATGGAGAATTGACCAATATTTGCTCTCATTTCTTCTAGTTGTCACTGTTACTAATGGTACAACAGCTTCCCCAACAGAGCAAAGTGGTAAGTTTTTCTATACGTTTGTCTTCGTGTCATGCTATGGCATTTTTTTTTCCCTCCTGATCATATCACCTTTTGCACTTTCCTGGTTTATAGTAGATAAGATTAGTCATTACTAGAATTGTAGAGCACATATTTTTAATGAGGATCTCTCCTGTCCCTCCATTGGCAGATTTTATACACATATATATGCGTAATTCACCAACTAAAGTCATAAAAAATTGACTAATACTTGCTCTCCTTTTTTCTAGAGTTTCCAGCTATTAATTCTAGAAAAGCTTCTCTAAAAGATGAAAGCTATTCAGTTTTTGTATACGTCTGCATTTATGTCACGCTATAGCATTTTTTTCCTCAGAATAAATTTAACTTTTGAACTCTCCTGTCTTAAGACTAGAAAACTAAAACGGCTAGATGTTGCAGAATTGACTGAGTGATATTTTAAATCCAACCATCATTTCCTAGGAGCCATCTTAAAACAGTAAATCCTGTTTTGGGATGAGATGATTGAAAATTAGAGAGTGCAGTAATAGACTCTGAATCATTTCAGCAATGGACTGCATTCATTTGTGTGGCTTTTGTTTCTAATGACTGAGGAATATGTGATATGAAGGTGCTTCTAGATTTTTTTTAAGACTTTGGTCTTTGCTAGTACCAAATAACAAGAACTGACAGGTACTTTCAGTAGAGAGCTTTCTATGCAGAAGGTATTGTACTGTGGTTTTGTGCATTTTCCTGGTTAATACCCATAACACTCCTATGAAGTGGTACAATATTTTTTCACAATTTTTTAGATGGGGGAAATAAGCTAAAATTAGTTAAGTCCCTTAGTCCATGCCACACAGCTAGACCCGGGGATTCAAACCCGCCATCTGAATGAAGAGTTCATACAGTTACTTAGCTCTTCCTTCTTCCTCTATGGTATGGTCCTAGAACCAGAAACACCACAGCCAAGGCCTTGAGACATGACTGACATACGGTGGGGGGTGAGTAAGTACAGGGACTTCATAGTATCCCAGACTGGACTTGAACCCCAGTTCTTTTAATGATTAGCTGCATCAATATAGGAAAATTACTTACATTTTCTGAGCAGCAATTTCCTCATCTTCGAACCAGTGATAATTGTACCTGACACAGTGATTGAAGAGATAAGGTCACCTATACTGAATGTCTAGCGTAGAGTATCTCATTTGGCTGTCACAGAATCAGTACTAATTTCTGGCCCCTCTCCCTACATATGTACAAAGAAAGTGACTAGAATCATTGGTTCCAGCCCTGCGGATCTTTCCTCCATTTCTAATCTCAAGGGGCCTCAGGACCTCAGCTAACACTTTGCCTGACCAAGGGCAAGGAGTTATGAGCACATCACCTGTGAGATCCCTTTCCACACAAGAGCTAATGATTTTGCAGTTCTGACTCTCGAAGATAAAACTTGCCAAAGGGAAATTTTCTCAGGTAGAAACTCATCCTTGTGGTTCACTGAATAGCTAGTCTGGCTCACCATCACTATTGCTAATTAAACAAATATAATTCTTTCTTCAACGTTACTCCATTTTTTGGTAGCATAAATGACACTCTATTTCTCCATAGAATTAACATAGTATAGGCTTCAAAACATAAAAAAGAAAAATAAAAATTTACTTAAGTTTTCTCAGCATGAGATTTGTCCCCTCAAATATTAAGGTCACAATAATGTCTTTTAGGGTGGTTGCATGGGTTAAATGAAACAAGATATGGGAAATCACCTGGCGCTCAGGACACAAGAAATGCTCAAAAAGAGATTCCGCTTTGGATGATCTGACTTGACCAAGAAATAAGAGCAATTATACGTTTTTCAGGAATGTTCTTATCAGCAAGCAGAGTCACTTACACTTTCATCCTGATTTACTCAGAGTACAACCCAAAAACAATGCTATTAGGTGACAAAATGGTGTTCATTTTAGGGAGCTAGACAGCAGCTCACCAGAAAAATAAATAATTTGGCCTCTGCATTTTTATTACGGTCTTAGGCTTTCCAGATTTGCATTTCATATACCATCGTTAGGGAAAATTCCAGAATCAGAGATTGGGAGAGGCTGATGGGTGCACACACTTCCATTCTACATAATGGATGTCTTTCTTGCCATTGGTAAATGCAGCTCAACAGACCTTTATTGTAGAACTGGCCTGTGCCGGGCCTGGAAGGGATGTGTGGATGAGGAGAGTGGGATGACTTACTGTCCCCAGGAGAATGCACCATTGTAAGAGAATATCTTCTTTTCCTAATCACTCAAGGTCACTCGTGATTCAGGCATGATGTCCCCAAGGGGCCCCTTTAATGCTGATGCTACATGTTTTTAGACAGTGTGGGCAGAGGACTGAATGAGCCTTGGTCCTGACAGTGGTCTGGGTAACTCTCTAGACTTGGGACCTAAAGTCCTGAGTATGAGAACCACAGAGCAAAGGCCCCAGAGCATCTGTAAATTGGAAGGAATCAGTCTGTGCTTTTCCCTGTGGTTAACAAGCCCTTTAGAAGCAGTGAGGAAGAAGCTCAGAACAAAATATGTGAAAACGTTTGCCGTGTACGAGTGTGAAATTTGAGTGTCAGTCTTTATCTTCCGGCATCCTTGGTTTCACCAGTGATCAAATTAGGTTTGAACACTTGCCCTGGCTTTCTCCTTGGGCCATGATGTAGAGTAAATGAAATAATGTCAGTGAAAACACTTGCTTTTGAAAACACCACACGGATGTATTTATTCATGGATTTATTGTATCATTCAATTTCCTTTCCTGGAACTCAATAAAATCAGATTAATTCAATAGCCCTAATTTACTATTTCTACAGCTAAGAAACAGAGGTGAAGCAAATATGCAAAGGACACGTTTAATAGAACCTCTGGGCTGAAGTGTCCTGTTAGGTTTTGATTTTTCTTGTGATCAGGGAAAAATAAGTATACTAAGTTCCATGGCAATGATCATCATAGAGAAGTTCCAGTTCAGAATGTGTTTTACTCGGTGCCTAATTTCTGAAACAAATATTTCATATGGGCTTCTCAGGACAACAAAGCTAATGAGGACAGTTCTGTTAATGCCGTTCTACAGCCAATTTGTAATGCTGTTTCTTGGAAATTTTAGTTTTTGATAAATCTAAGAATACAGCTTGGAAGGACTGCTCATGGAAATGATTTTGAAGAAGATAAAACTAGTCTGGTGCAAGAGTTTGACCAAGCTTGGTTGAGATAGAGAACTTAGTATACATACATAGATTTTATTATGAAAACGGGTTACTTTATTGTTTTTCCTCAATCAATAAGTGGTAATAAGAGACTTTGATTTATCTTTTGATGAATAAGTCACTGCTAAGGGAATGAGTTTTAAAACATATTGAAGTTAGTTCTTGAAGATACCTTAATATATAAACATGATTAACCTAACATTTTTATTCTTGAAATTTATTCCAAATCCTATCATTCAAACCCACTTTCAGAGGCATGAAAGAAACATCCAATACAGTGCATAAAATTATGTACCAGAACCATGTCCATCTGCACAAGAACACATCTAATAGAAAACAGACAAACTAAAACAATGCTTTCGACTCTGTGTTCCTCCAATAGTCAATTAACTTTTTTAAAAAAATTATCTTTAAATGTTTGACTTCTTTTAAAAAAAAGGAACATAGATAAATCTCACCTCAGGTTGTGTATATTCAGAGAAGTATAAATGTGACGTGGTCTATGTTTCTATCTCTAGAAAGAAATGCAATGAAATGCGGAGCTCCTGTAATAGAAAATTTCTTTGCTAAGAATATTTCACACAACTGGAAGAGAACACTATTTCACTGTCCACAATGGTGGAATTATGTTGTTGCTATAGATTATTTTCTATTTCTACGGATTACTTTTACAAAGTCCTTTCCACATGCTCTATCTTACTGAATCTCCCACAACAATCCCTTGAATATTGGCTATGCCCTCACTGGTATAACTATCAGCAAGATACTTATATTTCCAACCATACTTTGTTTGTGTCAAGGGGTCTTTCAAAACACAACTCACTTCAATGTAAGTGGAGCATTAAACGAGACAATGCACGAGAAGCATTTAACATAGTGCCTGCTGCAGAAGTAATCACTCAAAATCTATTAGTTTTTATTCCTGCTCTTGTCACATCCACAAACAACACAGTTCCAGAGAATCATGTGCTGAGTTGGGGATGTTGCGATATTCATGCTCTGGAAAGGTATGTCTGATTCAGGGAGAATTAGGCTAAACCAGACTCCTTCAAAGGTGAGGTCCTAATGAG
Source organism: Equus quagga (assembly GCF_021613505.1). NCBI lineage: Eukaryota > Metazoa > Chordata > Mammalia > Perissodactyla > Equidae > Equus > Equus quagga. The sequence continues at coordinate 34,923,881 of NC_060274.1, read as the reverse complement.
CATTCTGCGAGTTGATGAATTGATTTTGGCAGCAACTCTTCATGTCAGTAGTGTGTGCTGAAGAATTTAGAGGAGCCACATTTTCTGTTTCTTTTTCCGTTCAACAAGTATTTCTCCATTTGTGACAGGCACTGTGCTAGGAGCTGTGAATATAGAAGGAAAATAGATAGTCTTGGATATCACTGTTCAGTTGTGAAAAGAAGAACAAAATCCGTACTTCTTGAAGGTCAACATCTTCATGTGCAGAAACGCAATTCATGAATGAGATCTACTGAATTATTGAGAATCAGATGAACTAGTCCTGGAATTGTAGGGCTCGTGTTTTCAAGGACAGTCTCTCTGTCAGCAGATTGTGTCTGTGCATATGTGTGTGTGTGTGCATGCACACCTACTCATATAAACACATATCAAGACTATCAAGTGATGGACACGAAGAACTGACTAATCTTGGTCTCATTTCTTCTAGTTGTCACCTCAGTGGCCACTACCATTGGTTCTACGATGGCTTCTCCGACAGATACAAGCAGTAAGTCATTGTCTGTGCTTGCCTCCCTGTCATGCTATAGGCTATTTCCCTTCTGGATCAACTTAACTTTTGTATTTCTCAGGCTTAAAATACAAAAGACCAATTATTCCTGGAATTTGGGGGCTCATAATTTTCACATTTTTGGTGACTGTGTCTCTTATCTGCCAAATATAAATATATATCTATACATATATTTATATGTATATATTCCTATGTATGCACACACTGTCAAAGAACGGGCATGGACAATTGAGCAATAATTGCCCTAATTTCTTCCAGTTTTCTCTGCTACTAATGCTATAACAGCCTCCCCAAAAGAGCAAAGTGGTAAATTCTTTTATATGCTAGCCTGCATGTCATGGTATGGCATTTTTTTCCCTCATGACCAAATCACCTTTTGAACTTCCCTGGTTTATGGTTTATGGTAGACAAGAATATTTATGCCTGGAATTATAGGGCACAAACTTTTAAAGAGTGTCTCTGCCGTGTCTCTGTTGACAGATTTATATATATACACACATATATATACAAAATATATATATATATTTATTTATTCATTATATTTATTTATTTACATTTCATGGACTGGACTTGAACCCCAGTCTTTTAATGATTAGTTGCATCTATATAAGAAAATTACTTACATTTTATGAGCAATAATTTCGTCATCCGCTAATCTAAAATGATTACCCCCAATGCAGTTATTGAAGAGGTGAGCTCACCTCTAGCATAAGGCATCTCATTTGGCTGCCACAGAATCAGTTCTAATTTCTGGCCCTTTCTCCCTACATGTCTACAAAGAAAGTGACTAGAAGCATTGGCTCTAGCCTTGCTAATCTTTCCTCCATTTCTAATATCAAGGGGTCTCTGGACCTCAGCTAACACCTTGTCTGACTAAGGGCAATGAGGTAGGAACACATCACATGTGGGACCCCTCTCCACAATAAAAGGTAATAATTCTGCAGTTCTGATGCTTGAAGATAAAATATGTCATCTCACGAAGAGATGCAGCCTTGTGGTCCACTGAAAAGCTCGTCTGGCTCACCATCATTATCATTAACTGAACAAATGTAAGTTTTCTTAAAGGTTGTTTCATTTATTGGAAGCACAAATATCCCTCTATTTCCCTCCAAATTTGAGGTAGTAAAGACTTTGGAACATAAAATAAAGAAAAACAAAATTTTACTTAACTTTCTCAGCCTGTGATTCATCCTCTGAAATATTAAGGTCACAATGATTTCTTTTCAGATGGTTGGATGGATTATATGACACAAGATCCGTGACAGCACCTAGCTCTAGCACACAAGAGATGCTCAAAGAGAGATCCCACTTTGGATGATCTTATTGATCGGGAAACAAGGGCAATTACACATCTTTCAGGAATGTTCTGCTCAAGAGCAGAGTCACTCTCACTTTCGTCTTGCTTTACTCAGAGTACCACCTCAAAACAATGCTATTAGATCACTAAATCCTATACATTTGAGGGAGTAAGATGGCAATTCCACAAAAAATAAATAATTTGGCCACTGAAGTTTTATTATGGTCTTAGGGTTTCCTGATTTGTATTTTATACAACACCACAAGGAAAAATTCCATCATTGGAGGTTGAGTAAGGCTGATGTATACACCTATAGTTCCATTCTACATAATGAATGTGTTCCTTGCCATTTTAAATACAGTTCATCAAACATTTATTGAATAACTGGCCTGTGCCAGGCCTGGAAAGGATGTGTGGATGAGGACAGTGGCATGACTCACTGTCCCAAGGAGGATGCACTATTTTAAGAGAATATCTTCTTTTCCTAGCCTCTCAGGGTCACTCACGATTCAGGCATGATGTCCCAAAGGAGTCCCTTTGATGCAGACGCTGCATATTTTTAGACAGTGTGAGAGGACTGAGTGTGCCTTGGTCCTGGCAGTGGTCTGGTAACCATCTAGTCTCAGAACTTAAAGTCCTGAGTATGAACACAAGAGACCACAGGCCCCAGAGCACCTAGAAATAAGAAGGAATCAGTTTGTACTTTTCCTTGTGGTTAACAAGCCCTTTCGAAGCCGTAGGGAACAAGCACATAACAAATTGTGCAGAGACATTTCAGAATTTCTGAAGTCAGTCTTTATCTACTCAGATCCTTAGATTCACCCGTGATCAAATTAGGTTCAAAAACTTTCCCTGGCTTTGTCCTGGGGCAGTAATTAAGAGCAAATGACATACTGTCAGTGAAAGCACTTGCTTTTGAAAATCTAACACAGGTCATTATTTATGTATTTATTGTTATTTTTTGTTTTCCTTTCCTGGAAGTCACTATGGTAAGATTAATACAACATCCCTAATATACTATTTCTACAGCAAAGTAACATAAGGGAAGCAAGATATGCAAAGCACACGTTTAATAGAACCACTGGGCTGAAGTGTCCTGTTAGGTTTTGATGTTCTAGTGATCAGGGAAAAATAATAAGTATAGCAATTTCCACGGTGATGATCATCATAGACAAGTTCCAGTTCAGAATGTGTTTTACTTGGTGCCTATTTTCTTAAAAAAAAAATGTCTCCTATGGGCTTCTCAGGGCAATAAAGCTAATGAGGACAGTTCTGTTAACGCCATTCTACAGCCAATTTCTAATGCTGTTTCTTGGAACTTTTTAGTTTTTGTGAAAAGCTAAGAATACAACTTGGAAGGACCACTCCTGGAAATGATTTTGGAGAATATGAAACTAGTCTGGTCCAAGAATCTGACCAAGCTTTGTTGAGAGAGAGAACTTAGGATACATATACAGTTTTATTACGAAAAACTGTTACTTTATTGTTTTTTCCTCAATCAATTCATGGTAATAAGAGATTTTGATTTATCTTTTGATGAGTAAGTCACTGTTAAGGGAAAGAAATTGTTTTAAAACACGTTGAACTCAGTTCTTGAAGATATTTTAACATATAAACGTGATTAACCTAGCATTTTTATTGTTGGAATTTATCCCCAATACTATAGCTCAAACCCACTTTCGGATCCATTTGACAAGTGTTTCTCCAACACCTTCTTTGTGGCAGGCACTGTGGTAGGAGCTATGAATACAGAAGGAAAACAAGATAGTCTTGGATATCACCGTCCAGTTCTGATAAAGAATAAGAAATGCCTTCTTCATGCGGGTCAACATCTTCATGTGAAGCAATATAATTCATGAATTAGATCTACTGAATTACATAGAATCAGATGAACTAGTCCTGGAATCGTAGGGCTCACATTTTTAAGAATGGTCAGCAGCTCATGTGTGTGTGTGGTTTTGTTTGCATATACACATAGTCATGTAAACACATACTCACACTGTTGAGTAATTGGCATTGATAATTTATTAATTGGTGGTCTCACTTCTTGTTGTCGCCTCAATTGTCACTGGTACTGATTGGACAAATGTTTCCCCAAAAGAGGAAAGTGGTAGGTTTTTGTATGTTTGCCTTTATGTCACACTGAAGCACTTTTTTCTCTCCTGATAAATTACCTTTGGAACTTCCCTTGTTCATAGTGGATAAGATCACTTATTCCTGGAATTGTGGAGCTCATGAATATCTCCCATCTCTCTGTTGCCATATTTTATGTATGTGTATATATGTGTATGTATGTATATATACACACACTCACAAACGTACACATATATATCACTGTCAAATAAAAGGCATGAACAATTGACTAATATGTCATCTTATTTCTTCTAGATGTCCCTGCCATTATTTCCAGAAAAGTTTGTCTGAAAGATGAAATATGTAAGTTTTTGTATATGTTTGCCATTTTTTTCCTCTGCTATGGCATTTTTTTTCCCCTCTAGATAAAGTAAACTTTGGAACCTCCTTGTTTTAAAGTAGGAAAACTAGAATGGCTGGATATTGCAGAATAGACTGAGTGATTCTTTAAATCAACGATCATTTCTTGAGAGTTATCCTAACACAGTAAATGCTGGTTTTGGGAGGAGATGAAAGTAAATTAAAGGATGCAGTAATAGGCTCTGAATTATATCAACAATGGAATTTATTCATTTGTGTGGCTTTTATTTCTAATGACTGAGGAATACACAATGTCAAGGTGCCTCGAGACTTCTTTTGAAGTCTTCAGTCCTTGCTAGTAACTAATAACATAAACTCACATGTAGTGAAATCTTCTTACACTGAAGGCATTATGCTGAGTTTTGCATGCATTTTCTCGTCTAATTCTTACAATAATCCTATGAAGTGATAGAATAATCTTTTCCCCATTTTACTGATGACAGCAATGAGTTAAAATTAATTAAGTTCCTTGCGCCATGCCACACAGCTAGATCTAAGCTTTCAGCACAAAACATCTGAATCAAGAGCTCATACACTGCTCAGTTCTCCTTTATTCCTCTAAGATATAGTTCTAGTGCAAAAAACCCCAAACACAGGCCTGACATATGGTGTCAGGTGGGTACATGGGATGAGTATATGCACGGGCTTCACAGTACCACAGACTGGACTTGACTGCCAGTTCTTTTAATGATTAATTGAATCAATAAAGGAAAATCACGCACATTTCCTTAGCAGCATTTTCCTCATCTGCCAACTGGGAATACATACACCTAACTCAGTTATTGAAGAGATAAGCTCACCTATGTGAAATGTCTAGCATATGGTATCTCATTTAGCTGGCACAGAATCAGTACTAGTTTCTGGCCCTTTCTCAAAAATATGTACAAAGAAAGTGACTAGAAGCATCAACTCTAGCCCTGCTGATCTTTCCTCCATTTCCAACATCAAGGAGGCTCTGGGCCTCAGCTAACACTCTGCCTGACCAAGGGCAAGGGGTTACGAGCACTCCACCTTTGAGATCTCTTTCCCCAGAAGTTGCTATTGATTCTGGAGCATATAAAGGGGAAAATTTCATAGGAAGAGCAGCCTGTGGTTCATTGAATACCAAGTCTAGCTAACCATAATTGTTGTTAATTATTTCTTGACATCATATATTTCTTCCAAAACTTCAAAGGATACGAAGTGCAATCATCCTATAACATCATAGACACAATGAGAGACATTTAGGAAGGACAGGTGGGTGAGCCATGACCTCCTGAAGTTTCAGAGAATTTGGATTAACTGCTCTCTTCCAATTTAGGTAATGCCCTTTTACTAAAACCTCTCACCCACAACACTGGTCACCACCAAATATGCATGGATTGTACCCTTAATAGTAATCTCATTGTATATATAATGTGTAATGGCTTAGATACTTCCAAATCAGAATTCAGCTTTATCTTTATGCTTAACCTTTTGATGTCTGGGGTATTTATTGCACTTGGAGATGCAGAATTAAAGAGTACCTAAGAGTGTGTTCTTTAAGGTCATGTTGCTGGGATTAAAATCTGGCTGCTGTCGCTTCCTAAATGCGTGACATCAGGCAAATTACTTCTCTGTCCTTAGTTGATTTGTAAAATAAGAATGACAATAATAATCTCATAGTTTACTGTAAAACAGAAATTAGATTAAAGCTTTGCATGCAAAGCTCTCAGAACAAGTGTTTGGCATTTGGTTAGTGGTTAATGAATGTTGTTAGCTGTTATTACCTAGAGACATGGTAGGAGTGAAGAAATGCTAAAAGCTATTTATAACAAATACATTTTTCCAGTTGGACTTATTCATAAAATATGCAACCTTACTTTTGTTATTTTGGAATGTTCTAAGTTGATTTAGCAGAGGTTGTTGATTGACATTACCTATAAACTGGATTCTGAGTGTCTTGTCGTCTGTGGTGGTGGTTGTGGTAGATATTTGCCTTTGGGTTTTGGTGGTGTTGGGGTGTCACTGCAATGGAAGTCATCAGAAATAGATAGCTGTGACCACCCTCACATTAATATGTCCCATCCTTTCAAAAGAAGGGGTGAAACTAACTAAACGACTTCTCTTAGCCCCCCTGCAGCTGCAGCTCAGCAACGTCTCTGCCTATTACACCTACCTCCTCCTCCTCCTCAAGGGCGCCATCTATTTTTCCATCATCGCCTTCCGTCTGTTCAGGAGAACAGAAGACTGTGACATGGAAACAGTTTGTAACAGATGGTGGCAGAAGGAAGTCAACTGGTCTTCATTTATTTTCCCTAAAAGAGACCCCTGAGGATCTAGCGGGGCTTTCTTTCTGGGTTTGGGTTATTTCAGTTCACATGTGTACTTTTTGTTATGTCATTATTGTGTAATGGTTTTTCAAACTACCGGGCAAACAGACAGTCTTACTCTGTAACAACAATGAATTCTGCCATCACTCAAGGGCAGGGCCACGGGGTAGTCCTTTAGCACCACTGTCTCCATGATCTCCATCAGCTCCTCCGGCAACCCAAATAACCATGCCTTCCGAGTACAGACAGCATGCAGCTCTAGTCACATCCCTTAGGGCCATTTAACCAGAACCTCCTTGAAGCCTTGCATTTTACACATCCTGAACCTGACACTTTTGCTACTTGAATTCTAAGCTTTGTTTTTCGTAATAGGCACAATAAAAAAAATTGAAAATCTACTTTTGTCTCTGTGTACTTTAATTTGATGAAATCTAACTGGAAGTCCAAAGTAAGAAACAGCACAATAGCTGAGCCATCAAATCTAGCATTGGTTGTGATGATGGTCCATACACAGTTCTAATTCTTTCCCTGAGATAGTGGTCATGATGGTTTCTTTGGGCCACTGACTCCAAGAAGAGCCACAGTCAAATGAAAGTCCCCAGGTGATTTCTCTTGCAAAGGTCACCAGATTCACACTCATTTGGTTTGGGACATTCCAATGGTGTCAGTATAGCATGTAGCATGCCTGCACTGTGCGTGCTCAGCTCCACAATAGTGTTTCACAAGCACTGTGTTTCCTGGTCCTCAGAGTAACCACATGAGACCGGCAGTCACACCAAGAAGCACCGTGGTGGAGGGATTGTGCCCCTGGACTTTGAGCCCCAAGTGCCTGGGCTTGATTCCTGCATCCAGTATTAGCATCTGTGTGACCTCAAGCAAGCTATTTGAACTCTCTGTGCTATAACATCCTCATCTGTAGAATGGAGTTACAGCGCCCTGTCTCCTGGAGTTGTGTGGATTAGATGAGTTAATAATGATGACACACGCACACAAAACCACTGACAGTCGTGGCCAATCCTATTTCCTTGCTTGGAGGTTATATATGGACAGCACAGGGACTCAGGGAGTTTACTCAATGCACCAGTTAACGCTGCTCATAAGCTAAGAGCCCCCTGAGGTAGGCTTATTTATAGCCACAATGTATTGATAGGAGAGATTAATTTTGCAGCGCAAGGTCAATATTTTGTAAATAATACTCACTTAAAGCCAGGTCTCTCTGAACTCAGAGTTAGTATGCTCTTATCTGCTATCAGGTGTCTTTCCCTTCAACCACTGTCAGCTGGGGAAAACAAAATAAAACAAAACCTGCACTGCTTCTTTACTAAAGGCATCCTGCAAGGAATCAGTGAGAATTTCCTGAATGATTTCCGGGTGCATCTGTGTTTTCTCCTCTTGTACATGGTGTTATTACAATAATTATTCCCTTTGTTATCAACACAATGGAAATCCTACTTTATTTTGTGAGTGTGTGTTCTAGATTTGTGACAGCTTTTTGGGGGTCTGCCAGTGAAACGGAATGAGTTCCTTGGGCAGAGGAAGCCCGTTGATGGCGCTCTCTGGGTGCACCTTTCTGACACCACAGTGTCTCCCCTACGCTGAATGGGCCCGGAGGACCTCAGAATCAACTGTGGAATCGTCTGGTAGGTTCAGGTGCATTTCTGATTTAGGAGGTAGTTTATGCATTCTTTTTGGCCCAGTAGTTTTCCACCACAGCACGACTGCCACATGGAGTGGTCGGAGACAAACCGGCCCAGCAGTCACACCTCACACCCTACAGTTAGAGCCTCTGCTCCTTGGGCTGGCTCTAACCAGCTGTAACATTTGTTCCTGACCATGTTACATTGCCTAAGTTACCCAGCTTTGGAATAAAGTGTTCCAATTAAATAATTTCAGGTTTCTAGTGCTTGCAAATTCAGTGATTAACATTCTAATGCAGTATTAATAGCAAATGCTGGGGCAGTGCTTCCTGGTAGTGGTCTAAGTACACGTTGACTTATTTTACTCTCAGGAGACCCCTGTGAGATATATACAATTACCTCTGTTTTTACAGGTGGGGAAACAAGCAGCGAGGGGTGAATATGTCCCCTTAGTTAGACAGCTGATAAGAAAGAGAGCTGGGATTTGAACCCAGCAGGCCGACTGCAGGAGCTCTGCTCTTTATTCTACATTATTTGCTACTAGAGTAGACACAGGTTACTTTAGTTTCAGATAAAACAGGAAAATTCTCTCCTTGTTGGGCTAAGAGCTGATGGAGAGAACTGCCTCTTCCGCTGTCCACACCTCCTCTCCTTGCTCCGATGCTGTTCGGATGATTCGAGGGTCTTAGGCCATCTTGCCACAGAATTCTCATGCTGGAAAGACTTTTATACACTGACCTCCACCCACTAATAGTGCTTCTGTGACTAAAGACCATGACCTCTGGTTGGATAAAATAAATACCAGAAGAGCAGGTTGCATCCACAGGTGTGCAATGGAAAAAGTAGGCAAAGATGTACACAATTTCACATAAAAACACCTGTGTCTCAACAGTCTTTATAGAGCTAGAGTCTCAGCACACTTCTCAACTGTAACAGAGGGAAACCTCAAAGCAACAATTCTCAAAATTCCCCAACTATGATTCCTCTTTACCATTTGGAATTCTTTTCCTCAATGACTTCATTTTTTAAGGCTTTCTGTCAGTCAAACAGGCCATAATTAAATAATTTTTGATTTTCTCCTTTGTCTTACAAAAAGGCCTATACAACTGCCATGTAGAAATCCTAAGTAATAGGAGATAACCAGAGATACTAGACCAACATGATACAATTCACCCAACAGGCGAGAAACTCAACATTTTGTTAACCATGAAATCTTCTCTCAGTAAATACATGGTCTCTATCATGTACAGTTATTCTATTTTTGCTTCTTTGCTGTCTTTGCTTTTGTTGAATAATGGCAACCACCTGAAACTTAGTGAGGATCAGGAATTCTGTTAGGCAGTTTACATGCTTTATGTCTAATGCTCTCACTGTACCGCATACGGTATCGTGCTCATCTCACTGATGAGAAGACTAGGTCCCGAAGAGGCTAAGAAATATGCACAAGGTTAAGCATAGAGTAGTGCCTGGGTCCAATTGACTCCAAGTCTGCCTGACTTAAGACCTGCTTTTTATCCATTATGTCAATGGCTCTGCTCTCGGGAGCCTTTAAAAACCCCTGAAGCCCAGAATTCATCACAGGCCAGGCATTGGACTTTAAAAAACCTCCTTCATTAATTCTAACATTCACTCACTGGAGGCCAGCAAGTGACTGAAATATCTCCTGAGCTCCCGCACTACTGTCCCAGATCATATGCACACAGAGCCCATCACATAAGTGAGAATGTGCTGCTGCCAGGAAAATGTTATTACAATTCAACCCATCAATATCCCAAGGAAATGAAAGGTATATAATAAGCTTTATGTGCAAGGATGTTCATTTACTGTAGCATCATTTATAGCAGCCACAAGTTAACCAAATGCCCAATAAGAAACTACAAAATAACCTAAAAGATGTCATGAAACTATATAATACCCAACCTCAAAGAGTGTAGATTATTTAAAGAAATGTAAACTTAATCAGAAAGTGTTGCTGAAAAAATAATATACATAATACGACCCTACACAAATTGTTAGATAATACTTTACCCTGGTTCAAAAATCAAAAAACTCTAAAAATGAATTAAGAGATTTTGCTTCAAGCACTGTCTCTATCTCCCCACTTCTCACAGGTCAGACTTTTGTGTCTTGTGCATCTTCCCAGTTTTTATTTGTGCAAATATGAATGTACACATGTAAATATATATCCCTGTATGTTTATTCTCATTTCCTACTTTCTTACACAGAGGTAGTGAACATTATATTTTATTCTGCATTTCTATTTTCTCTTAGACATCCTAGAGCTCTTTTTATGTCAGTGTAGAGGGACACTTAGACGACTGCATGAGATTTCACTGGTCAATGTGCAGCACCTTATGCAATCAGGTCCCTGTGATACACCATTGGCTCATTTCCAATCTTTGGTCTTAGAAGAAATGCTGAAATTGTGATAGCATTTTCTGTTATTTTGAATGTGTGTGATGGTTATTTTGATAGGTATTGCCAACAAATCTATGATAGAGAGAGCACCATTTGATACTTCTAACACAGGGTTAGTGAATGCCAAGCATGTGCCTCAGGACTTTCTAATCGGACGGGTGAAAAATAGTCTCTCAATGCAGTTGTAATATGCTTTTCTCTTACTATGGTGAGGAGAAGCTTCTTTTCATATATTGAAAGTCTATATTTATTTTTCTGTGGACTATTTGTTCATGTCTTTGATCATTATTTTCTATTGAGTAATAACACTCAATAGGTATGACGCTCATTTATATTTGACTGTATATCTACAATAATAGGCATAAAACAACATGTTCAATGTATGTTAGGAGGATGAAAAAATGATAAGAGATTCTGTGTTTTGCTATTTTCTTTAACTAATATTTTTAAAGTCATTGTTATTATACAAAAAGTTAAAACAATGTCTTATTCAAAATTGGGAAAAATTTCTTGTTTCTTCCTGACAATGAGCTTCAGTTTCTGTGAAATGCATTCTTTTGGAAACCAGGAGTGGTTCTCCTTTGGAAACAAAATAAGACCCACGAGATCCAAGAAAGATTAAATTTAACTGGATCTTCTCCTTGAGTTTCATGAATTTGGTCAGAATTCTCTAGGTCAAATTCCTGGCCCTCTCCTTAGAGGCCTGGAGCTATATCTACCTTGAGAAAGAGTAGAACCAAAGAGGGGAAACTTGCAAATCACTGAAAGCTTTGTGGAGCTGACTTCACTGCCAGGCACTACTTGGTAGTGTCTCCTGTGGTTTCCAACTTCTGAGCAGCTTCCTTCCGCACTGGGCCTGGGCTGCCCTGAACTAGGCGGTACAGAGAGGGAGAGCACAGGTGGTGGAGGGGACAGCCTGGGTAGCAGGAAGGTGCAGCTGTGGCTGCTGGTGTGTTATTTTCTCAGGTTTCTTCTGTTTACATGCTCTGTCCAATGTGGTTGATTCATGTAAAATGCTCAAACTCTACGGACCACTACTGTTTGTGGCTGTGCAAGCAGTGGCTAGGGTGTCATAAGATAAATTAAGAGCAGTTAAACCACAACCAACCTTGCTCATTTTCAAAAGACCACAGCCAATGGGAGGAAAATATCTATCTACACACATACATGCTTGCTGTCAAACACACTCTTAGGCTGTGGGTAGAGGTTTCCTTGCATTGTACATACAAGGTTTGCTCCAATAAGCTGCAATGTGAGTTGGGAGTCTGATGCTCAGGACAGCTCAGATGCTGCATCTCAGTCCACTCTCATGACCCTGTTCTGAAGGAAAGAGCAAACAGGACTTCTTGGAGCACCAAGATCATCCTGACATTCCACCAAGTACCTGAGCTTTTCCATGGTATTTCATTTACTGAGGCTAGTACCTTTGGTTTCATTTTCTCAGTGTAGACAGAATGACACAGAACTGTGCCCATGAACCTGGCAGCATGGATGGACTGTAGATGTGGGCAACAGTGATGTGCTTTGTCCCTCGCAAGAACACAGACACACAGAGGCCCTGAGTTCAACTGGATAATTGAATGTTATATACGGGATCTTGTAAGTCCCTCCAAAGTGAGTCAGAGTCAACCTGAGCAAGGCTTAAGAGAGAGCATTAACATCAGATAAAAGTGTCATTATGTCACTTAGAAGAAGGTTCCTCAGCAATGTGAGCATAAAGAGCAAATGTTCCCATCCCACCCACCCATGCAAGGTAGAGAGTGGGTGCCCAAGCCCACCGACTCAATCTGCACAGTAAGAGGGGAAAGTAGAGCTCTGTTGTAGAGATCAACGCTTTGGGCTTTCACATTCTGATCTCATAGAACATTGAAATCTTATACTTCACTTCTCTTGGTCTGTGCTCTGAGAGCCAACTTCTGGATGAGACTCGGCTTCATCTGAGGATGGGCTGCCTCATCTGGGTGAGCCCAGCATGTCTGGAAGAGAGCTCTTTCTCGGGTTAAATTAACACACTGACGTCTGACTTAGGCATCGTCTGTGGGCTTGACGTTGTGCGACTCCACACCTGAGACAGGACATTCTCACTGTGATAAGATCATTGAGTTCCTGAGGTTTCAGTCCCACGGCAGACCCTGGAGCGTCTCCTGGCCCCATTCTCCTTCATAAGCAGCTCTTCTGGTTAGGACCCAGAATCTCAGCGAGCCTCCTAGTTGTATTTCTCTCATTTGGACCATTCTTAGACAAACACAGAAGCAGTTGACTTGATTGGCACAAATGGCCATTTTCCACCCAAATCAGCACCATACCCACTACACAGAACAGAGTTTTCCTGGAATAAACAATGAAAGAAAACCAATAAACATATTGCCTTCCTATGAAGCATTGAGGGAAATATTCATGTTTAAAAAGATAGTTCAACATATAATTTAGTGCATTTTAATTCAAATTAGCTAAACATAAAGGGAAAATGATGGCAACGATTTCACAGTGTATGTTCAAAATTGGGGTACTCAGACTAAGTCAGAACCATACCTTAGGAGAAAGACAACATCTCATGACAAAAGTAATAGAAAACATCTGGTGATATTTTATATGTGTGCACAATCCCTACCAGTCTCCCTTTTGTAATTGCAACACTTTTGGCAAAATACACAATGCAAATATGAAAAATAAAAGTAATATTTTTGATATGTTGAATTTTATTATTTTCAAATTGTACAAACAGCACATGTGCATGAGTTAAAAATAAAAAGAGAAATGCATGCTGTCAAAAAAGAAATACAGAAGAAATCTGAGACACGAAGTAAAAGAATTCCATTCCGTGAATCAAAATAAAAAGATACTTTGCTTATTATCACAGTGTTACTCCAATACATCGAGAAGTCGTTCGATTAGGAATGCAGCACAATGCATTTCCCCAACTCTTCATTAAAAGATCAGACTTGGTCTCACTGAATACAAGATGGGTCATTCCTTTATCTTACCAGCCACAGGCAGGCTACAAAATGGGTGTGGATGTGGGACAGTGTCTGTGAGGCAATAGGGTGAATAAATTCTTTATTAGCCGTTCAGTGAAGTCAGCAGTGGGTGTTAGCATTTCAGCCTGCAATAGGGAGACCCCATCTCTAGTCCTTTTTTTCCTCCAGTGACTTTCAATAAGGATTCTTCACACTAGAAAAGAGACAACACAAAACTATTTGAGATTCAGTGTAAAGGTCAAATGCTACATTGCCTTATGAATTCATAACAACGTCTGTGTCCTGAAGATGAGCTGTGTCACAGACACTTGAAGGACCCTGGGTGTGGTCACACAAGAATTTATTTAAGGCATTTTAGGAAATAATCTACTATTCACATGCCCACGTTGTTGCTTCACGTCCAACCACTGCTGTGGAAAGAAGGGGCCGCAGAGTGTCGGGTGTTTCTGCTGCGGGCACAGGGCCTCCACCCACCATGACTCCGGCCGCCTCTGCTTCTCCACGACTCTGAGTCCACCCACGACCTCTCTCTTCTGTGACTAAACCATTAGGCAGAGTCGCTGCTGCTACAGTTGACTTCAGTTCATTTGCTTGTGTCTCTGAGGATGAACTATTTCCTGTGATGAACTGAAGGGATTCACCCACGTGACCACCTTGAGGCCCAGCACGAACTGCTGCTCTGACGATCACATCCTGCATCTCTGAGGCTCCAGAGCACTTGAGAGACATCCCAGTGCAGGGCTGGAGCGGACCCTGCATCCACACTGGGCGGGCCTGTGTCTCAGCTCTGTCAATTCCTCGCTATGTGACCTTGGACAAGTTGCTCGCCCACTCTAGTCTCACTTGCCTCAGGTATAAATGGAGACAATAACAGGACCACATTTCATAGGACTGCAACCCCACAGCTCACTAGGTTAGGGTTTCTGGATAAAACATGTCTGACACAGAGACATTCTGGCTAAGTCAACAATAACGAACTCATGCCCATTCCTTAGACATTTGGGACTCTGAGGTATTTTTCATGCTTCACAAATTTATATGTGTGCAGAAAATGTTAAGAAATATGACATTGCTAAAATGTGAATGATAAATTAATGTAAATACAACAAATCTGGCTATTCACTCACACTCATATTCTTTGAATTTTACTTGGAATCTACTCAAAGAAATTCTCCATAAAACTACTTTGTTATTACAGTTTCCTTTTCAAAGACTTACGTTTACAAAAATAGTGCTCATAGTTCTAAAAGTGAGTGTTCACTGTCCAGCTTTTCTTTAGCTTCTTCAGAGCCTACATGGTAGGCAAGGGGAAGTAGAAAAATTACCACATTGCATTAAAGTAAGAAACAATTTCTTCAAAATTAGAGCATGTGTGCATAACATTTTAAATGAAAGATGCATATATTTAATCTTCAAGTGATTCAGGTTAACAAAACTACAACTGTACCATAAAGTTTTACTTTATTCCTTGTAGGATGAAAGCCTTTAAAATAGGATCGATCACACCCACTAATCTGTCAAAATGGATTCACTTATATAATTGTAAAAATATTCCCATAGACCAAGAATTACTATCCATTGCTATTCCTACTGAAAAGCTTGCAGCTCTTTCTCAAGTCCAGATAACTTTGAGTATTGGTACAAATAATTTGATCTATGTATTTTCCAAATCGCTGTTCTCAATGACTGAGAGAGCTATGAGGGCTTTCTAACTCCAAGAGCAATGCCTGATGGTCACTCTCGTGCACTGTTGTCATAAACTGCTGTTACTACCATTGAGAGCCAATTACTCGTGAGGTTTATATTTGTTTGTGCATTTGGTCCAGTCATTCCAATCTGAAATTACTTCCTTAGGATATACCCCTGAGGAAATAGCACTAGTTTTCCTTTATTCAGATTTCCCCTCTAACAACTAGAGAAAACATCTAAGTGTGTGAGTGTAGAAGAAAAGTTAGTTATTTTATTTCCATGAATATCTTACATTCACTTAAAAATATATTTCTGGTTTATAACAACATGGAAACTGCATATGCTATATAGTAAAAAGTAATAAAAGTTATAGTAATGAAAGTAGGTACTGTGAGATCATATTTGACAAAAATAAAAAACTAAATAAAAAGGTGCAAATCACAAAGACTAGAAGAAAATAGCCAGGAGACTTACATACATTTCTAGATGTTCCAAAATTTCTACAACAAAAATAAATTGATCTTTTAATCTTTAAAAGAGGATATAAATAATATGGGCCATGTGACCACAGTCATGTGAATTACAAACACACTAGAAGGAAAAAGCTAAACCGTCACACTGATGTTCCTGAGGAATTTGGCGGACAGGTGATTTTTATTTTTGTCTTTCCACATTTTTTTTTTTTTAAAGATTTTATTTTTTTCCTTTTTCTCCCCAAAGCCCCCCGGTACGTAGTTGTATATTCTTTGTTGTGAGTCCTTCTAGTTGTGGCATGTGGGACGCTGCCTCAGCGTGGCCTGATGAGCAGTGCCATGTCCGTGCCCAGGATTCGAACCAACGAAACACTGGGCCGCCTGCAGCGGAGCGCGCGAACTTAACCACTCGGCCACGGGGCCAGCCCCTGTCTTTCCACATTTTTATAAAAAGTTTGCTTTAGTCTCACAATCAGGGAAGGGAATAAAAAGAAGCAGCAAGAAGACCGAGGCAGCAGGTCAGGGATGTGACCTCCTCACCCTCAGAAGCAGCCTGCCTCCCATGCTTTCCTTTTGTCAGACAACACACTTCAAGAGGGACGTGTTTTCTTATGAGAATGTCTACCTGAACTGTAGCCAAGAACAAACCTGGTACAAGAGAAAGAATGGCCGAGGATCCTAAGAAAATATTGTGTCCCACATCACAACCTCATCAGCGTCACATAGTTCAGGATATCTTCGTGGTGAAATAAAGAGAGAAAGATACAGGAGTTGAAAGGCTTCACATCCCAGCCTATTCAACTGCTGTAAATCATAGAGACTCTGGGGTGTTTAACTTCCTTCTGGCTTTGAAAGGAGTCTGAGGAAGATGGTCAGGCCAAGTCTTCCTATTTCTGGGCTCACTTGCCACCTATCAGGCTAACTGCCTTGGACGCTCAATGAGCTGACATGTCTTCGAATTACTTGTGAGTCCTAAATAAAGCAAAACTTTTAATTAAAACTTAATAATATGTATGCTTTACATAACATAAACATGAATGCTAGCAAGGCCTTCTGGCTCTGGGCAAGTGAGGAGGTCACTAAAGTCTCTTCTTGAAAAGCAATTATAGCTGGACTAGATGAGCAAAACTAAGCATTTCAGCACTCAGGAAATGACTAAAGGCATACAACCATCTGAGAAATGTTTATGCTTGAAAAACTGCAGAATTCAGGCAACAACACAGGTGTTCTTGCCTAGAGCTTCTCGCATTCCTTCCCCAGCTCCTAATACCCAGCTCAATGGGCACAGAGATTCTTTCAGGGTAGGGTAGGTCATGAGGCCTGTCAACAAATTACACAGTTGAAAGGAGCTCACTTAATTTGGGGGGGAATGAGGCGATGTTGAGCTGACAAAATCAGTGGTTTGCAAGTTTGAAGCTGTGGTCATGGCTGCAGTAAGCATAAGCTTGGCTGAAGCTTTGTGCATCATTAGCGAAGACCCAAAATGAGCCCGAGCTAGCCGAAGACTCCTGGGCAACCCCGAGGCTGCGAGCATTTGCAGAGGAGACATGAAAGGACTCAGCAAAACGTACAAGCTGGGGAAGACTCAAAATGGCCAGAAATTTGAATGCGCTACCCAATACATACACATATCCACCTGGCAGAGGATGGGAGTCTTCATCAAGGTGCTTGAGCACAATTTCTGTCCAATCACTGGCTACCATTAAGCTACGTAGACACGGGTGATCCCTAGGGAATTAGGAAAAATAAGAGAATTAAAAATTAAAAAAAGAAAAACACTCACTAGCGACATCAGCTGCTACATCTCACAGGGGACATAATTTCACACATCATAGGAAACCTGCTGAAAACCGAGGAATGCATGAAAACACAATACTTCAAAATTTATAAGATGTCACAAAAGCAATACTTTAGTAGAAATCTATGGCTTTAAATGCCTGTATCAAAAAAGAAAAACGGTCTAAATAAATAGCAAAAAAAACCACCAAGCTAAACCTAGCCCAAGCAGAATAAAGGAAATAATAATGATAGGAATGGAAATAATTGAAATGGAAAACATAAAAGAAGAGAGAAAAATTGATGAAAACAGAAAAGAAGCGATAAAAATCAATGAAAACAAAAGTCAGTTCTTTGAAAATATCAACAAATTTGACAAACCTTAAGCTAGAATTATCTATTAGATAAGGAGTAGACACAAATTACCAAATCAAGAGGAAAAAGGAAGAACATCAATACCAACCCTATAGAAATTAAAAAGGATTGTAAAGGAATAGTATAAAAATTTATATGAAGAAACCAGATAATTTAGAAGAAATGGATGAATTCCTAGAAAGACACAAATTAAGAAATTTGACTCAATAATAAATAAATGATCTGAATAGACCTATAAATAATAAGTAAATTAAATTAGTAATTGAAAATCTTCCCACAAAGGAAATCCCTGGCGCAGATGGTTTCCTTGGAGAAACTATCAAACATTTAAAGAAAGAATAATATTGATCCTTCACAAAAAGTATTCATTCAGAGCACAGAGGAGTTGGGAACACTTCCCATTGTGTTCTGTGAGGCCAGCACTACCCTGATATCAAAGCCAAAGACATAATACGAAATCCTCACCAGTAGGTACAAAAATCATGAGCATAGGTAGAAAATCCTCAAGAAAATCTTAGCAAAATGAATCCAGAAACATACATAATGGATTATAAACATGACCAAGTGGGATTTATCCTAGACATAAAGTTTATTTACCACTCAAAAATCAATTAAAATCACACACCATATTAACTGAAAATAGGACAAAAACCACATGATTATCTCAATTGATGCATACAAAGCATTTGAAAAATCTGACGTCCATTCATGATCAAAACTCTCCACACACTAGGAATAAAGTGTAACTTGCACAACCTGATAAAGGGCATCTGTGAAAACCCACAGCTACCATCACACTTCATGGTACAAGACTGAATTCTTTTCCCCAAAGACCAGGAACAAGACAAAGACGTCTGCTCTTGCCACTTCTATTCAACATTGTATTGGAGGTTCTAGACAGTGTAACAATGGAAAAACAAAATTAAAGATATCCAGAAAAGGAATGAGTAAAACATTCTTTATCCACAGACGACATGATTCCATATGCAACAAAACTCCATGGAATCCTTACACAAATAAAACCAAAACATGAATTAAAATTGGTTCAGCAAAGTTACTAGATACAAATATTCAATATACAAAATCTCAATTGTATTTCTACATATGAGCAATGAACCATTTGAAAGTGGAAGTAAAAGAACAATTACATTCATAAGAGGGCCAAAAAGAATAAAATACTTAGGAATTAATTTAACAAAAGAAAACTTGTAGCCTGAAAACTATAAATCATGCCAGGAAAAATTAAAGAACGTCTAAATAAATGCAGAGAGAATCTTTGTTCGTGGATTAGAAGATCTGGTCCTATCATTACAGCAATTCTTCCCAAATTAATCCATAAGTTTAATGCAGCAGGCTTTAGGGGAAAAATTAATAATCTCATCCTGAACTTTACATGAAAACACAAATGACCTTGAATAGCCAAAATAATATTGACAATAAACAAAGTTGGAGGACGCTTCCATCACCCTACAAGAATAGTGTGGGGAACTGAGCCCCTAAAATGTGACTTCGATGTTGACACTGATGATGCCACACACGCAACGGGTCTGACAAAGTTCATTACTTAAAAAATTGAGGGCTCTGGGGACAGCAGGGCAGGCCTTTCAAGCAAGGCCTTACAGAACTCGATTTCAAAGTTACATAAAAATAAAATTACGGTCGTCAAGTCAGTGTGGTCCTGGGGCAAGGAGAGCACACAGGTCAATGGAGAGAACTGACAGTCCAGAAATAAATGCTTATATTTATGGTCAATTGCTTTTTGAGAAACTTGCTGAGTTAATTCAAGAGGGAAAGGACAGTCTTTTCAACAAGTGGCATTGCCTCAAAAGAAGCAATTTAGTCCCTTACCTCCATATGCAAAAGTTAATTCAAAATAGCCAGGAGGGGGTGCTAGAAGGTAGTGTAAGTAACTAAATGTAATCAAAATACTGTACTTTGTAAGCAGTAAGCAGGGAATTGAAAACAAATAGGAAGTATAACATCACATTTTGCATTCAAATGCAAGGGTCCAAGGAGGACAGAAATTAATCCCTGAATCACAAACCACCAACCAGGTTACTTAGGGCACAGGCTCTGGAGACTGACAGACTTTGTTCAAATTCTTGCTGTGCTCTTTATTAGCTAGACAACCATGAGTTATGTTACTTAACCACGCTAAGCGTCTGTTTCATCTGCAAAATGTCAATTAGTAGCACCTGCTTTATGCTTTCAAGGAAGGAATAAATTTGCACAATGTTCAACATTCAATAATTTATCATTTCATGGATAAGTGATTTCTGTCATGACTTTAAAAAAATAACTTTTGCAAACAGTGATCAACTCAACTCATATGTGCTAGAACAAATTTCTACTGCCTTTTGAGGTCCACCACTATTAATTGAATGAATGCATTTCACGAATGACCTCTATTCTTTATTTACCTGCATGTGAGAGTTATTCTTGAGTTTCTGCAATCTTTCTGAAATTTCCTTCATGTTCCTTACACTTCTAGTTTAAAAAGAAATTCTATATATATATATATGTATACTGAATTCTATATATATTGAATGGATGGTGGCAAGGGGATTGGGAATTTCTTAGACTTGGTTTGAATCCAGGCTCCATTAGTTACTTTTTAAAAAATATTTTTAGGGGCTGGCCCCGTGGCCGAGTGGTTAAGTTCGCACGCTCCGCTGCAGGCGGCCCAGTGTTTCATTGGTTCGAATCCTGGGCGCGGACATGACACTGCTCATCAAACCACGCTGAGGCAGCGTCCCACATACCACAACTAGAAGGACCCACAACGAAGAATATACAACTATGTACCGGGGGAGGGGCTTTGGGGAGAAAAATGAAAAAATAAGATCTTTAAAAAACAAAAATAAAATAAAATAAAATAAAAAAATATATATATTTTTAATTGTGGTCTAAATAGTTGATAACACTGTGAAAATTCAGTTGTACATTAGTATTTGTCAAACAGCATATAAATGTGCCCCTGTACCTCTTGTGCCCACCCTCCCCCTCCTTCCCCCTGGTAACCACTAAATTATTCTCTTTGCCCGTGTGTTTGTTTATCTTCCATGTATGAGTGAAATCTTTCTTTGGTTTATTTCGCTTAACATGACGTCCTCAAGGTCCATGCGTGTGGTTGTGAATGGGACGGTTATGTATTTTTTTTACAGCTGAGTAGTATTCTAGTGTATGTACATATACCACATCTTCTTTATCCCAGCATCAGTCAACGGTCACTTGGGTTGCTGCCATGTCTTGATTATTGTGAATAATGCTGCAATGAACATAGGGGTGCATAAATCTCTTTGGATTGTTGATTTCAAGTTCTTTGGATAGATACCCAGTAGCAGGATATCTGGGTCATATGGTAATTCTATTTTTAATTTTCTGAGAACTCTCCATACTGTTTCCCAAGGTGGCTCCACCAGTTTGCATTCCCACCAGCAGCTTGTTCTTACCAGCATTTATTCTTTTCTGTCTTATTGATTATAGCCATTCTTATGGGCCTAAGATGATATCTAAGTGTAGTTTTGACTTGCATCTCCCTAATGATTAGTGATCTTGAGCATCTTTTCATGTGCCTATTGGCCATCTGTATTTCTTCTTTAGAAAAATGTCTGTTCATATTCTCTGCCCACTTTTTGATCGGGTTGTTTATTTTTTTGTTGCTCAGTTGTGTGAGTTCTTTATATATTATGGAGATTAACCCCTTATCAGATATATGATTTGCAGATATTTTCTCCCAGTTGGTGGATTGTTTTTTCATTTCTATCTTGATTTTCTTTGCATTCCAGAAGCTCTTTAGTCTGATGAAGTCCCACTTGCTTATTTTTTCTTTTGTTTCCCTTGTCTGGGTGGATATTGTATTTATAAAGATCCTTTTAAGGCTGATGTCAAAGAGTGTACTGCATATATTTTCTTCCAGAAGTTTTATGGTTTCAGCTTTTACCTTCAAGTCTTTGATCCATTTTGAGTCTATTTTTGCATACGGAGAAAGATAGCGATCTACTTTCATTCTTTTGCATGTAGCTGTCCAGTTTTCCCAGCCCCATTTACTAAAGAGGCTTTCCTTTCTCCATTGTATATTCTTGGTTTCTTTGTCAAAGATTAGCAGTCTGTAGATGTGTGGTTTTATTTCTGGGCTTCCAATTCTGTTCTGTTGATCTGTGTGCCTGTTTTTATACCCATAGCATGCTGTTTTGATTACTATAGTTTTGTAGTATGTTTCGAAGTCAGGGATTGCGATGCCACCAGCCTTGTTCTTGTTTCTCAGGATTACTTTGGCTATTCGGGGTCTTTTGTTGCCCCATATAAGTTTTAAGATTCTTTGTTCTATTTCTGTGAAGAATGTCATTGGGATTCTGACTGGGATTACATTGAAACTGTATGTTACTTTAGATTGTGTGGACATTTTAGCTGTTTATTCTTCCAATCCATGTACGTGGAGTATCTTTGCATTTGTTTATGCAATTATTGACTTCTTTCAGTAATGTCTTATAGTTTTCCTTATATAGGTCTTTCACCTCTTTGGTTAAATTTATTCCTAGATATGTTGTTCTTTCTGTTGCAATTGTAAATGGGGTTGTATTCTTGAGTTCTTGTTCTGTTAGTTCGTTATTAAGGTACAGAAATGTCACTTATTTTTGTACATTGAATTTGTATCCTGCCACTTTGCTGTAGTTGTCGATTCTTTCTAATAGTGGTCTGATGGATTCTTTAGGGTTTTCTATATATAAAATCATGTCGTCTGTATAGTGTGAGAAGTTCACTTATTCAGTGCCTATTTGGATTCCTTTTATCTCTTTTTCTTGCCTAATTGACTGGCCAAAACCTCCAGTACTATGTTGTATAAGAGTGGTGAGTGTGTGCACCCTTGTCTTGTTCCTGTTCTCAGTGGCATCGCTTTCAGTTTGTCCCCATTGAATATGATGTTGGCAGTGGGTTTGTCATATATGGACTTTATTATGTTGAGGTATTTTCCTTCTATACCCATTTTATTGAGTGTTTTTAGCATGAACAGACATTAGATCTTGTCAAATGCTGTCTCTGCAACTATGGAACTATCACGTGGTTTTTGGTCCTCCTTTTGTTAATACAGTGTATCACATTGACTGATTTGTGTATGCTGAACAATCCTGGTGTCCCTGTTATGAATCCCACTTGATCATGGTGTATGATCTTTTTAATGTATTGCTATATTTAGGTTGCCAATATTTTGTTAGGGATTTTTGTATCTATGTTCATCAGCGATATTGACGTGATTTTCCTTCTTTGTGTTGTTTTTGTCTGGTTTTGGGATCATGGTACTGTTGGCCTCGTAGAATGTATTAGGAATATTTCCATCTTCCTCAATTTTTTGGAATAGTTTGAGAAGAAGAGGTAATAAATTATCTTTGAATGTTTGGTAGAATTCTCCCAAGAAGCCAACTGGTCCTGGACTTTAATTTTGTGGAGGTTTTTGTTTACCGTTTTAATCCCTTTACTTTTGATTGGTCTATTCAGAGTCTCTATTTCTTCTTGATTCCATTTTGGGAGGTTGTAAGAGTCTAATGATTCATACATTTCTTCTAGATTGTCCAATTGGTGCGACCTAGGAGCAGATCTTGGAGCAGAGAGCAGCATATCTGTGGCTGGGCAAACAAGCTCCCAGGTGTCTCAAATGACCACAGTACCACTGTGGTCCCAGAGCAGGGGATGAGAGTCAGCAGGATGATGGGAGCAGGCAGCAGCAGCCCTGAACACCTGTATGATCACTCTCTTGACAGGTGGGGGAGTCCACAGACCCACAGCAGTGCCAGGGAGTGACTCTGACTCAGACTTACTGGGGAGGCTTCACCCACACAGTACAACAGCTGCTACAACCTGGAAACAGACCACAGCGGAGCTGTGAGTACAGGTAAACAAGCTCCCTGCTGCCCTCTGAAGGGAGGAGCTCATCTGGAAAGGACTGTGGGAGCAAGCAGCAGCAGACCAGAGCCCCTGTGTAATTGTTTTCTGGTTTGTTTGGCAGTACCACAGGACTGCTGTGATCCCAAGGAGTGGCTCCAACTTGAATAGGCACAGCTGATGGGGAGCCTGGTGGGCTCAGACTACACAGCTCCTACCCCCTCCCCCAAGTGGCAGCAGGGGGAAACTGTGACCAAATACTATCTCTATGCAGAGATACAAATCCATACCATCAAGCAGTATGTAAAAATATTTTAAACCTCCAGACCAGGAGGAAAAGGATAAGTACCCAGAAATCATTCCTGAAGACCCTAGAATTTATAATCTCATTGACAGAGAATTCAAAGTAGCTATCATAAAAAAACTCATGAGTTAAAAGAAAATACAGATACACAATTCAATGAGATCAGGAACAAATTTTATGACCAGAGTGAACTCTTCATGAAAGAGATTGAAAGTATGAAGAAGAACCCATCACAAGTGTTGGAGATGAAAAACATCAATGGGCGAGATAAAGAAAAATCTGAACTCTTTGAACAATAGGACTGATATTATGGAGGCAATCTTGAGGACAGAAATATAGAAATGCTTTAGATGGAGGTGGAGAGAGAAGTAAGGCTAAAAAGCAATGAAGAAATTCTCCAAAAATATCTGACTCAACTAGGACAAGCAACATAAGGATTATAGGTATTTCCTAGGGAGAATAGGACAATGGAGCAGAAAGCTTATTAAAAGGAATAATAGCTGAGAACTTCCCAAACCTGTGCAAGGCACTGGAAATACACGTGACAGAAGCCAAGAGATCTCCAAACTGTATCAATATAAAAAGACCTTCTCAAAGGTATATAGTAGTAAACTTGGCAAGAGTCAATGACAAGGAAAAAATATTAAGAGCAGCAAGGAAGAAGAAAATAACTTACAAAGAAACTCCTATCAGGCTTTCAGCAGATTTCTCAGTAGAAACCTTGCAGGATAAGAGAGAGTGGAATGATATACATATACAAAATTCTGAAAGAAAAAAACTTTCAGTGAAAAATACTCTATCCAGCAAAAATAACCTTCAGATGTGATGGAGAAATAAAAGCTTTCCCAGATAAACAAAAGCTAAGACCACAATACCCTCCTACAAGATGTCCTCAGAAGGTCCTCATATCAGAAAAAAAAAAAAGAAAGGAGTTACAAAACCATGAGCAAGGAGATAAATAGATAGACAAAATCAGAAAATTGCAACCCTCCTTCAGAACAGTTTAGCAAACACTTAATTATAATGTTAAAGATAAAGGGAAGGACAACACCAAAAATAAATAGAATATTGTCATTTTGACCAGAAACTCACAACAAAAGATGGAACAAGATGTGACAATAACAACTTAGAAGAGTAAGAGGAATGGAGTGGAATTGGGTTAGTTTAAAGGATTAAGAGGCGATCAGAAAATGGACTATCTCTTCTACAAGGTTTTTTATACAAACCTCATGGTAATCACTAAACAAACTATCAGAACAGAGACACAAATCACAAATAAGGAGAAAACTAAGAAAACAAGCATAGAAAACTACCTGACCAAATTGGTAGTTCAAAATACACAGGAAGAGAAACAAAGTAAATGCAAGAGAACCAGAAAACAAGAATTAAAATGGAGCATTAAGCCCTCATATATCAATAATCACTCTAAATATAAATGGATTGAATTCTTGAATCAAAAGACACAGAGTGGCAGGATGAATTCAAAAACAAGACCCAACAATATGCTGCCTCCAGGAAACACATCTCAGCTCCAAAGACATGCACAGGCTCAGAGTGAAGGGATGAAAGGCAATACTCCAAGCTAATGGTGAACAAAAGAAAGCAGGTATTGCCATACTTACATCAGACAAAGTAGCCGTCAAGATGGAAAAAAGAAACTGGGCAGTATATAATGATAAAGGGGACACTCTCCCCTAGAAGAGATAACACTCATAAATATTTATGCACCCAACACAGGAGCACCAAAGTACATAAAACTATTAAGAACCAGAAGATGAGGGGCCGGTCCTGTGGCCGAGTGGTTAAGTTCACATGCTCTGCTTTGGTGGCTCAAGGTTTTGCTGCTTTGGATCTTGGGTGGGGACATGGCACCACTCATCAGGCTGTGCTGAGGTGGTGTGCCACATGTCACAACTAGAAGGATCCACAACTAAAATATATACAACTATGTACTGGGGGGATTTGGGTAGAAAAAGCAGGAAAAAAGAACAATAAAATGAGATATTAACAACACAGTAATAGTAGGGGACCTCAACACCCCACTTACACCAATGGGTAGATCATCCAGACTGAAAGTCAACAAGGAAATTTTGGATTTAAAGGAAAAACTAGACCAAATGAACTTGATAGATACGTAGAGAACACTCCATCCAAAAAGAGCAGACTATACATTCTTCTCAAATGCACATGGAACATTCTCAAGGATAGGTAAATCTCAATAAATTTAAGAAGATAGAAATAATATCAAGCATCTTTTCTGACAATAATGCTATGAAACTAGAAATCAACTAAATGATAAAAGCTGAGAAAAGGACAAAAATGTGGAGACTAAACAACATGCTATGAATGATGAATGGACCATTGAAGAAGATAAAGGAGAACCCAAAAAATATCTAGAGATAAATGAAAATGAAAACACACCATACCAACTCATATGGGATGCAGCAAAAGAGATCCTAAGAGGGAAATTCATAGCAATACAGGCCCAGTTTAACAAGCAAGAAAAATCTCAAACAAGCAATCTCAATCTACACGTAACAGAATCAGAAAAAGAATAATAAACAAAGCCCAAAGTCAGTAGGAGGGAAATAATAAAAATTAGAGCACAAAGAAATGAAATTGAAACAAAAAGGACAGTAGAAAGGATCAATGAAACAAAGAGCTGGTTCTTTGAGAAGATAAACAAAATCGACAAACCTTAGCCAGAATCACTAAGAAAAAATGAAAGAAGGCTCAAATAAACAAAATTAGAAGTGAAAGAGGAGAAAGCATAATGGATATCACAGAAACACAAAAGACTGTTTGAGAATTCCATGCCTTTTTATATATTATGTCTTTAACATGCTTGAATGGGTGTTGATCTTTTGATGCTCACATTGTCCTCTCTGCGGCCAGTGAGAGACTCTGCAAGTTGGCTTCTGTGTCCTGTGACATGACCTTAGTCATCTCTCATGGCTTCTTTGCTTTCAGAAGAGATGAGATGTAATGGACCTTGTCCATCTCCTTCCCAGTCCTGCATTCAGCCATTTCTCAACTGAGTCTTTTAGTGAGAAATGGTATTTGATACCACAGTACAGATGCTGGGAGAGCTCATTACTGCTGGATGATTATTGCTCTCTAGTTTTCTCAGCGTATAGCTAAAAAAGTAAGCAATTTTTAGAAAAAATTTCTAACAGTATCAACATAAATTTTAAAAATATAGATATAAACAAAATTATAATTGCTACAAACAAAACTAGATCCAGAGGATGTAATTTAAGATATTTTTCTTTATCTTCTCTTTCTCTTTCTTTCTTTCTCTCTCTCCCCCACCCCCACCATTATGTACCATGAATATATTCTGGTGTCGATAGTGCCCTCTTTTCATTTCTGTAGCTTTACAGTCATTTTTACATTCTGTGGAGTACTTTTCTTTTACTACTTTTTAAATAATTTTCTTTCCACTCTAGTGTGATGGCATTTTCTCCTTTCTTAGCTTTAAACCACAATTCTGTCCAGCAGGCATGTGCTGGGACTCTGTGGCACTGAGCTGCTTCCTGCATAGTGACCTGGAATGTTCTCTTGCAGAGCTGCTGCTGCGACACCTCATGTCCCAGCACGTGTGGTCCCCAAGGCAGAAGGAAGAGCAGCCCGAGTCCCCTCCCTTCCTCCTTTCCCAGCTGTCTGTCAGGACGGCAGAAATGAACCACCTGAGAGAGAGGCCAGAACAATGATGGAGGGGGCATTTTTCTACATTCTACTATGAATAGTGTAACCATGCATCCAAAGACATTATAAAAGTAGGGGGTGAAAATATGTGTACTCACCACTTCAATAGTCCCATGATTTCACTATCCTTGTTTAATCAACTCTCTACCCATCTAAGAATGCAAGTTAATTGCAGATACGGCGACACTTCCTGAGGGAAGGGGTACTAATTAAACAAAGGATGACTAAGGAAATCTGAACTGGAGATAAACAACAAGCAATTTTTTAGCTTACGTGTGTCCCAAATATGACCTACCACCCTTTTTTTTTCTTCACTAAATCTGGTAACGCTATGTGAGGTGGCCTTTTTACTTGAGGATGAACAGAAATAACCTAACAAATTGACTTGACAGAAACACACAAACGCACACACACAGAGACATATACCCACACACATGCATTTGACTTTCAGGAGAGTCAAATGTAGAACAACAAAACGGACCCTAATTTCTTTTACTAAAGCGGATTCAGTGCTTGTCAGCTTTGCTGTGGGTTCCTCACAGTTTACTGACAGATGTGAAAGGAAGGTGGTTCAGGGCCAGAATACAGAAGCTGCATCACAGGACAAGCCCATGGCAGCAGTGTGAACACTGAACCCTGAGCTGCAGGGAAGTCCCCTGACTCAGGACCGCTCCCTGCACCAGGGAACATGGAGCTGCATCCATGGCTCTCCTGCCCCCTCCATTGGCTCAGGCTGTCCCTCCCTCTGCTCTGGGCTCTCAGGGCTCCTGGTTCCTCCTCTTCTGCAGAGGGCCTGCTCTCAGCCTGCCCCAGGAGGCTTTCAGGAAATGGGCTGAGCAGAGAGGCAGGGCTCCTCCCCAGGCATTCCCCAGCCCCACCCACTCTGGGTCATCAGCTGGGTGGTCTTCTAGGAGAGCCCCTCACTCCCTGCTGCCTGTGACAGCTGTGCAGAGCCCGGCTCTGACTCCATCCTTGTGTCCTGGGGTTCCTGTCTTTGGAGCAGGACTGGAGTGTGAGAGGGTGTCTGCCGGCCCTGTCGTCTGTCCCTTTCCTTCTAAGGCCCGAGGAGGAAGGCATGCTGCAGGCTCTCACCCTCCTTCTAGCTTTCCTGGCTCCTGGTAAGTGTGCTGCCTGGCTCTTCCTGGGATTTTTCTTTATTTTTGGCAACGGGAGGCCAAACTAAGGGATTGCATTAGCTCTTCCTCATTACTTTTTCTTGTTCACATTGCAGCCACTCAAGTATCTTCCAACTTGGAAGGGACACAGATGTCAGTCACCAAACAGGCTGGGTCCTCTGTTGTAATCACCTGTGATTTTAAACAAAGCATCACCTATGTCCACTGGTACCGATACGTGGAGGGGATGGCCCCACAACGACTTTTGTACTACCATTACCACAGCGCCAAATTTGTGATGGAACCAGGAATCAGCTCACAGATATATCGTACCTATGAAGGTGCAAGGAAGAACCGTAAAATTGAAATCCGAAATCTGGAAGAAAGGGATTCTGGTGTGTATTACTGTGCTGTCTGGGAGAAGCACAATGATTCAGACCTCCCTTATTCTGCACTGAAAATTTTGCTTGTGGCTGCCAGCAGCTTTCTTGTCACACAGGATAGACCAGCACCTGCCTCCCTTCCTGCCCTGAGTTCACTGTGCTGTGAAAAAAGAGAGACCCTGTGCTCAAACCACATCCTTATATCCCACTCTCCTCCCTAATGAGCCACAGCACATTCATAAAGGTAGCTCTCTCCTCTCCAGGCCTTAGGCAAGCAATCTGGCAGACAGCATGTTCTTTCAGCTCCCCTAGGAGCTGGTGGAGTCCACTCAATCTGCTTCCTGGGACAGACAAGTTCATCTAGAGTCGAGGTGTTCATGGAGTTATTCATGAGAGCAATACAGGAAAGTTAATGGTACCGAATCATTTATCCAATCATTCCCCAGAGAAAATGGCTGGGAAAGGAGCTCCTGCCTTACTCAGGAGAATGAGAAATGATGGAATGAAGACTTTGGACTTCATGAAGACCTCAAGCTGGTATCCGATTTATCTCTTGGCAAACTGATTTTTCCCTCACCATAACCAACCATGGCACTCTTGAGACAGTGAAAGTGTAGGAATAAAGTGATTGTTGTAGAGATGCCAACTGTTGCATCGTGCTCACACCTTGTTTTGAAGTGGAGTCACAGCCAGAACTGTTCTGTCTTAAACAAGTAAAGCCAAAGCTCCCTTCACCCCTCCCCCAACATTGACATGGCCAAGTCCTAAACTAGAATAGTCTTGTGAGATTATTTTTTCTCATTAAGAAAATTAAGGGACATTTTGGATGAGCAATCCGACAATTAATAGTAGATATTTGAATTGAAAAGTCATATAGGAAAGTGTTGTGCCTGCCATATCAGGCCAGGTTCAAGGATATAAAATTAACACTGAAGCAGAGAAATGCTGGATTCACACGTGTATGGTCTTTTGTGTATTGAATCCTCCTTCTTTGTGCCAGAACTCTTCACTTGACTCTAGTTTAGAGTTTAAGCTCCTGGAACAGTGTTTCTCAAACTGTGGTCCATGGATCACCTGCATCAGAAGCAGCTGGTAGGTTTGCATAAAAGTCAAGTCCTGGGTAACACTGAACACAATAAATTAGAATTTTAGAATGAAGGCTGAAATGGTGTATTTTTCAATGTTCCTTATTCAGATTGATTTTTAAGAACTCCTCTTCTATCAGTAACAGATAGGGTGCCCTGTCTCTCTCTGAAGTGGGCCGGTTCCCAGCCTGACACTAGACAGCATTCTAGAAAGGTGCATGTGCACCTCCTCAAAACACACAGACCCCTCCTCTCTTCTTTTCCTCATTTTCTTCTTTTGCAGGAAAAGATTCAGCCTGAGCTAACATATGTTGCCACACTTCCTCTATTTTTTTATGCGCCCCAAAATCACAGTACATGACTGTATATGCTAGTCGTAATTTGTTCTAGCTCTTCTATGTGAACTGAGCCACAGCGTGGGGAACTGAGAAACAGGTGGTGTGGTTCTCCAATGGGGAGTGAACAGAGCTGCCAAGGCATAAACGCCTCCTCTCTTATGGCACCCTGGATGCTGCTGCTCTAACAGGGCATCACATTTCTCCATGGCAATTCCACCAGAACCACAAGTGGAAACTCCAGTTTCTTCTCACTGCTGTGACCTCAGGCAAGAAGAATTGTCCACTGCATGAACCAGCTTTAACTTGCTCTACTGTACAAGGGGCCATGTATTTAATATTTTGCAGCTTTCAGAGAGCTTAATCCTTGCATTGAAGCATAAAGGGATTCTCATTTATATTTTTCTAGTAGTGTTAAGCTTTGTTCTACACATTTATTTCTTTGATTTGCTTTGAATTGAATTTTTGTGTGTGAGGGTAAGGTAGGAATCTGAATGTGGAGATCCAATTTCTCCCCCAAATTATTGACTAATCTGTCATTACCCCCACTGTTTTTCATTGGCACCCCAGTGATAAGTGTTTCCAGAGGCTCACACAGCCCTTCCTGCTCCCTCTCTCTTCCTTTCACTGTATGTGTCCACTACACGTGACAGTGCCTCTGAGGAAACAGCTGGAGGTGGAGGCACTGTGTGTGCACAACTTCACCTTTACGAATGGGACCAAATTTCTATTTTGTCTATTCTTGTACCAGGAGCACACTATTCTACGTAGTAAGCTTTACTGTCATTCTTCCTTTTTGGTAAGCAAGTTTTCTTGCTTTATTTTTTTTTCAAAATTTTCTTTGTTTTATTTTATGCATGAATAACTCCAATATATGCTCATTTATTTATTTATAAAGTATTAAGTTACATTAACCATTGTAGAAATGCACTATCTACTTTACAAAACACACAAAAATAAATAATTTAAACATAGGTGATAAAAACATATATAAATGGTAGTTCTAACACTTTCTTCCCACACATCAATGTATTGTCTTATGCCCCCCACCTTGTAAATCACAGCACCACCATAACCAAGGGCAATAACACATTTCATTCTAAAATCTTCCTATTTCCTGACTTAACACACATCCCTAAGGCAAATCATACTCAATGTCTTCTTCTTGTCTTCTTGTCTGTAAATGTTCCATTTGTTCAGAAGCGCAGTCTATCCAGCCAGCCAGTCCCCACCTGCCAGGAATCTGTGATGATTTCCCTGTTGTAAATAAGGTCAGATATGCAACCCCTGCAAATCACCTTATGCAAACGCTGTCTCCTTGTTCCCTGACTGACCTGCTGGCCTTATAAGGCAGTCCCTGCCCTCCTAGCTAATCCTGCCTGTTTCTGCATTGCTGCTTCTAAGCCTCCATAGAGCTCCTCTTGCCCACAATCCCTGGGACGGGGGTTCCACTGTTTGTGAGGCGCTGTTCTCGCCTGTCCATGGATTGTATTCCCTTGAGTGGAGACATCAGTCTCATTACTAAATTGTATTATTTTTGTAATTGGACAGTGAAAAGGGTCTATGGCTGGAGGTTTAGGTTAGACTTCATTAAAATCTATGGCTAGTTATTGTCATCAGTTATTGAGACTCTAATCTGAGCAGTAATTGAACAAAAATAGCTGTAATTAGAATTGAGAGAAACATTGTATTCAATGGTGACAACACAAAATAAAATTTATTTTCATAAAACAATAGATGTTTGTGGATTTTCTCCCCCAAAGTAATGTTTTCTTAATGGTGAAAATCCAGAAAATACAGAAAAATAGAAAGAGAACAATTAACCCAATTTTTCACCATCCAAATGCTCACCGTCTATATTGAGACTCTTTCCACCTGTTGTTTTTGCTATGCAAATGTCTCCAAAATTGTCACTTTCTTTTCCACTTAACACTTTACTACGGCTGGGCAAGAGATCTACAGAGGATACAAATTACAGCCCTGGAATATTCTATTAACAAAGTATTCGATCGCTTTATATTTGGCCAACACTTCACCAACTAAGCACAACCCAAAAGCCCGCCTACATGTACAGACACTTGAGCCTTGAATCTTGGTTACAGCTGAGCAGGTCGGACTTTCAGTTTTTACTGAAGAGGAGCTCAGGAACTGGGTCTGGTACTCGGTGCTGAAGGACCCACACTTCACTCCCCAGGCCCAAACCCCTTTCCAACTGCTCTCTCTTCTTGGCCATCAGGGTTAATTTGCATAACTAATTAGGATAATTAGCATAACTAATAATAACTGAAAAAGAAAGTTCCTTAAAGTTGGAAGTCAAGGCTGCCTCTATTTCTCAAAGCTTCATTTAAGATGCATTTTTCAGCTGACCCTTCACAATGTCCTATCTTGCCGTTTCTGAGGATACAGCACTAGAACAGGAGGACCTGATCCTGCCCTCTGGCCGTCCAGCCCCCTTGTGTGATGTAGTCCTGCTTGTTTATTTTTTCTTCTTTTCCCTTGCCTGGGGAGACATGGTAATCAAAAAGATACTGCTAAGACTGATGCCAAAGAGTGTACTGCCTATGTTTTCTTCTAGGAGTTTTGTGTTTTCAGGTCTTATGTTTAAATCTTTAATCCATTTTGAGTTGATTTTTCCATATGGTGTAAGATAATGACCTACTTTCATTCCTCTGCATGTGGTTGTTCAGTTTCCCTAACAATTTACTGAAGAGAATTTCCTTTCTCCATTGTATGTTCCTGGCTTGTTTGTTGAGGATTAGCTGTCCATCGATATGTGGTTTTATTTCTGTGCTTTCAATTCTATTCTGTTGATCTGTGTGTCTGTTTTTCTGCCAGTACCATACTGTTTTGATTATTATAGTTTTGTAGCATATTTTGAATTCAGGAGTGTGATACCTCCAGCCTTGTTCTTTTTTCTCGAGATTGTTTTCCCTATATTGGGGTCTTTTCTTGCTCCATATAAGTTTTAGGATTCTTTGCTCTATTTCTCTTAAAAATGTCCTTGGGATTCTGATTGGGATTGCCTTGAATATCTAGATTGCTTTAGGTAGTATGGACATTTTAAGCATGTTAATTCTTCCAATACATGAGCACAGAATATCTTTCCATTTATTTGTGCCTTCTTGAATTTCTTTCAACATTGTCTTTTAGTTTTCAGTGTACAGGTCTTTCACCTCCTTGGTTAAATTTATTCCTACGTATTCTCATCTTTTTGTTGCATTTGTAAATGGAATTGTATTCTTGATTTTTCTGTCTGCTAGTTTGTTTTCATGTATAGAAACGAAATTGATTTTTATATGTTGATTTTGTACCCTACAACTTTACTAGTTTCATTCATTATTTCTAACAGTTTTCTGGTGGATTCTTTAGGCTTTTCTATACATAAAATGATGCCATCCAGAAATAGTGACTTTAATAAAAATAAAGAAATTTCTTCATGTTTCTCAAGTATATTCTTATTGACATATTTCCATTTTGGTTACTGAACGCTTTCTTCCTTTCAGAAATACATCCCCAAATTGCTAACAAAGCAGACCTGGTGTTTTTTAGAACAAAAGGGCCTTTCCTTTGATATAATCTCTGAGCAGTTTCAACACAATAGCACCTGGAAATTTAAAAAAACATCTTAATTCTCTGAATGCTTCTCCTAGTAATTTGTAAAAGTAGTTGTATGATCAGCTGGGCCTGATCTCTTGTTTTTCTGCTCTTATTCTTTCCATTTTCTATCAATTATTTTCGATGATTAGTCTCTTGGTGGAAAACAGACATTTTGGTCAATTCATCTGAGGAACACTTATGAAATATGTGATGCCACAAAACTTATATTCAAAGACTTCCAAAGGAACCCAGAAGATCACATTGCCAGTACACGGTTTTTTAACTGTCAGTTACATCATGAAACTTAGGAGGAGGCTGAGTTTTTGTAGAAGCTGTAAGCAGTGTGATAGCTCAAGCTGGATCAAGAAATTTGGAAAAGGGACTAAGCTCGTAGTAACTCCCTCTGGTAAGTAACTTTTTTTCTATTTTTCCCCTAGTAATGAACAACTGATAGATGCTTTTTGGAAAAAACACGCTAGAATCACCCTTATCTGACTGCCTCATACTTGACCTCAGCATATGAACAGCAAGTTTGCAGCTACTGGTCACTGTAAAGGAAAACATAACTACTCCGTAAACAGTTTGTTCGTGTCCCTGCTTGTAAACAGATTGAAATTCTACTTTTAGAATACACACGCATAAAAAAAAAAAGATAGACAAGCTAGCAATTCAGATTTTTTTGGACCATATCTGCAAGCCATTGTTATAAGTTATTGACTCAAGACACTTTTCTTGTAGACCAATTTTTAAGTGAGAGACACTTTTATTAATTACCTTGTCTCTATATTTTCAGATATAACATAGTGCTCCTTTCTCACAATAACCGGTAAAACCTCTTATTAGTTTTCATCCCATCGATAACAGCAGTGCAAAACATTAATTCTTAATTTAAATGACTATAAAACATCAAGAAATCTCACTTCATGTTATTCTAGGTTCTTAGAGGTGGGCAGAGATCAGTCAAAGTTTATACTATCACAACTCTTGATTAATTGCCCAAAGATGGCCATTTTAAGGGAATTTGCAAACTCAATAAGCCGTTTCATCTCCAAAGTCAGTGAAATGGTCTATATGGTTTTACATCTTCATGTGCTCACTCATTCTGTCAGCAAACACTCACTGAAGACAATTTCGGTGCTGGTTCCTGAGGATAAATGAGGGAAGAAGATAAAGCTAGAAAAAGTCTCAATATTCCACAAACTTTTAGTCTAGTGAGTAAATACTCTAACTCCAACCAGGTCCTTGGGCGTTGTTCGCTGCCTGATGTAGCAAGGAGAACATTAGCAGGGAGTTAACTAGTTAGAACAATTGTGAGCCCCTAAAAGGTTGAGATGTTACGTCCATGCGGTACTTCTCTATTGAAATGTTTGTAATGAAGTTTAGATATTTAATTTATTTGATATTTTATTCCCAAGCAATATTTACCAAATCCATGTTCAACTTCTTTATTTTCTTTCACCAGTGTTAGCTCCAAAACTAGCATTAACTGAGCTCATTTCAGGAGGAGATCTTATCCAAGCAGTATTTTTGATCACAGCAGAGCATTAGAAAGGTATCTTTTAATGTGAGAGGTTGCACAAGGACTGAAACATAAGGTTACCAATGGATTATTTGGGGAAAGAGGGCCTCACCATGTCTTCTAGCACTTTCAGTCTGTTTGAATTCTGCGTGTTTTGTGTTTATATCACACAACCAGGATTTGCAAACATTGTTCTCCCAACTCTTATGTCACATTTGAGTTAGCCCTTACTAAACTTTTAACTACTGGGGCAGAAAAAGAAATAAGCTATAATGCACAAACTATTTGTCATTTATTTTAACTATTTCCAAAATCTATTTGAGAAGACTTGAAATCAAATCCACAAGCACAGACATAGCTTATTTTATTGCACTCTGCTTTATTGCACTTCACAGATATTGCATTTTATAAAAATCGAAGGTGTGTTGCAACTCTGAGGCGAGCTAGTGTATCAGCACCATTTTTTCCAAGAGCATTTGCCCACTTCATTTCTCTTTTGTCACATTTTGTAAATTCTCACAATATTTCAAGTCTTTTCATTATTAGTATATTTGTTATGGTGATCTGTGATCAGTGATCTCTGATGTTACAATTGTAATTGTTTTGGGGCACCATGAACCAGGCCCATATAAGACAGCAAAGTGAATTGATAAATGTGTGTGTTCCGACTGCTCCACTGACTTCCCCCATCTCTCTCCCTCTACTTGGGCCTCCCTGTTCCCTGAGATCCAACAATATTGAAATAGGTCAATTAATCACCCTACAATGGCCTCTAAAGGTTCAAGTGAAAGAAAGAGCTGCATGTCACTCATTTTAAATTAAAGGCTAGAAATGAACAAGCCTAGTGAGGAAGGCACACTGAAAACTGAGATAAGCCAAAAGATAGGCCTCTTGTGCCATTTAGCCAAGTTGTGACTGTAAAGGAAAAGTTCTTGAAGGAAATGAAAAGTGCTACTCCAGTGAACACAGACATGAGAAGAAAGCAAAACAGTCTTATTGCTGATATGGAGAAAACTTTAGCAGTCTAGATAGATCAAAACAGCCACAATATTCTCTTAAATCATAGCTGAATCCAGATCAAGCTCCTAACTCTCTTCAGTTCTATCAATGATGAGAGAAGTGAGGAAACTACAGAGGAAAAGTTTGACACTAAGAATGGTCGATTCATGAGGTTTAAGGAAGCTGTCTCCATAACAGAAGTGCAAGATGAAGCAGAAAGTGCTTATGAAGAAAGTGCAGCACATTATCCAGAAGGTCTAACTGAGATAATTCCTGAAGGTGGCTACACTAAATGACAGACTTTCAACATAGATGAAACAGCTTTATGTTGGAAGAAGATGCCATCTAGGACTTTCATAGCTAGAGAAGAGAACTCAACACCGGGCTTCAAGTTTCAAAGGACAGGTTGACTCTCTTGTTAGGAGTTAATGCAGCTGATGAATTTATGTTCACCTACCACTCTGAAAATCCTAGGGCCCTTAAGAATGATGCTAAATCTATTCTGCTTGTGTTTCATAAATGAAACAATAAAACTTGGGTGACAACACATCTGTTTACAACATGGATTAATGAATATTTTAAGCCCACCCTTGAGATCTACTGCTCAGAAGAGAAGATTCCTTTCAAAGCATTACTGCTCATTGACAGTGTACCTGGTCACCCAAGAGTTCTGACGGAGGTGCACAACGAGATTCACCTCGTTTCCATGCCTGCTAACATAAACTCCATTCTTCAGTCCATAGATCTAGGAGTGATTTTGAATTCCAAATATTATTATTTAAGAAATACGCTTCGTAAGGCTATAACTGCCGTAGATGGTGATTCCTCTGATGGATCTGCGCAAAGTAAATTGAAAACCTTCTAGAAAGGATTCACCATTCTAGATGTTATTAAGAACATTCATGACTCATTGAAAGTGGTCAAATATCAACTTTAACAGAAGTTTGGAAGAGGTTGTTTCCAACCGTCATGGATGACTTTGAGGAATTCAAGACTTCAGTGGAGGAAGTGCTTGCAGACATGGCGGAAATAGCAAGAGAAGTAGAATTAGAAGTAGGGCCTGAATTGCTGCAATCTATGACAAAATTTAATGATTGAGGAGTTTCTTTTTACGGATGAACAAGGAACTGGTTTCTTGAGATGGAATCTCTTCTTAGGGAAGACACTGTGGAGACGGTGAAATGACAATGAGGATTTAGAACATTACATAAACTTAGTTGATAAAGCAGTAGCAGGGTTTGAGAGGATTGACTCTAATTTTGAAAGAAGAACTACTGTGGGTAAAATGATATCAAACAGCATCACGTGCTACAGAGAAATTGTTCATAAAAGGAAGAGTCAACCAGAACATGACAAAGTGTTCTTTGTTCAAAAGAGCGTAAGTAACAAAATTCACAGGATGGGAAAAGGGAAGTACTTTAGAAAGGACCAGACATTCTATGTGTAGAGACATCATCAAAGTTACCTGGTATCCTCCCCCACACCTGCCACCTACCCATCCACCTTGAAAACATGCTCCACTATGATGGAACAAAAAAGAATGTAAAAAACACGTGTTCATTGATGTTAAAAGTCTTGAAATGTTAACATTGACATTAAAAGTCAAAAAACATCTTAGCATGTGGAGAAAGAACAAAGGCCAAGTTGAAATCCAGGCTCTGCCACAAACCAGCCATGACTCTGGGCAAGTTGCATAACCTCTGGAACCTCTCTTCCCATTGAAAATAACAATAAATACCTCACAATCTATGGTTGATGAAAGGCCATGGTAAGCACTAATTAAACGTTAGCTTTTCTTCCTTTTACTATGCACTAGGTTGTTCCAAACCATACAATATTTGCACTTCTCTGACGATTCTTTTTAATTGTTTTTCTGTTTTCCCCCACAGATAAAGGCCTTCCTGCAGACATTTCCCCCAAGCCCATTATGTTTCTTCCTTCAATTGCTGAAATCAACCTCCATAAGACTGGGACATATCTTTGTCTTCTTGAGAAATTCTTCCCTGATGTTATCAATGTATATTGGAAAGAAAAGGATGGCCATACAATTCTGGAATCCCAGCAAGGAAATACCATGAAGACTAATGACACATACATGAAATTCAGCTGGCTGACAGTGACTGAAAAGTCAATGGATAAAGAACACAAATGCATTGTCCAACACGAGAAAAATAAAGGCGGGGTTGACCAAGAGATTGCTTTTCCTTCAGTGATCAAAGGTATGTATATGTAAATACCACCTCCCACAACACTTTTTTTCAAAGGAAAAATCCCAGCTTTTCTGTCAAGTATTAATGAAAAATGAAGAAATATAAATATTTCTTAAATCTTGTTCCATTTATTGGTAGCATAAATGTCCCTCTATTTTCCCATAGTGTTAAAATAGTTAAGGCTTTAGAACATAAAAAAGAGAAAGAAAATTTTCCTTAACTTTTCTTAACTTCAATTTAATAAACCAAAATATTAAGATCTCAGTGATATTTTTTAGGGTAGTTGTATGGATTAAATGAAGCAACATTTGTGAAAGCACCTAAGAACCCAGAACACAAGAAATTCTAAAACAAGATTCCCCTTTTGATGATCTTATTTGATCAGGAAATAAGTATAATTATATGTCTTTCAGGAATGTTCCAGTTATCAGCAGAGTCACTCTCACTTTCATCTTGCTATACTCAGAGTACAAACCCAAAACATAGCTATTAGGTGAAAAAATTGTGTTCATTTGATGGAGCCAAATGGCAGCTCAACAGAAAATCAAGTAATTTGGCGACTGGAGATTTATTACAGTCTTAGGGTTTCCAGATTTGTATTTTATATACCATCATAAGGTAAAGTTTCATAATTAGAGATTGGGTGAGGCTAATGTGGACAGACATTCTTCCATTCTGCATAATGAATGTATTTCTTGCCATTTGTAAATGTAGCTCAACAAATATTTATTGCAGAACTGGCCTGTACCAGGCCTGGAAGTGATGTGTGGGTTAGCACACTGGATGCAATATTGTCCCAAGGATGATGCACTATTGTAAGAGAATACATTCTTTTCCTAATCACTCAGGGTCAGTCTGATTCAGTCATGATGTCCCAAACGAATCCCTTTGATGCAGATGCTGTACATATTTAAAGAGTGTGGGCAGAGAGCTGAATGGGCCTTGTTCCCAGCAGTGGTCTCATAACTCTCTAGACTCCGGACTTAAAGTCTGAGTATGAACACAACAGACCAAAGGCCCCAGAGCACCTATAAATAAGAGGGAATCAGTTCATACTTTTCCCTGTAGTTAGCAAGCCCTTTGGAAGCCATGGGGAACAAGCACAGAACAAAATGTGCAAAGACCTCTGCTGTGCACCCGTCGGAATTTCTGAAGTCGGTCTTCATCTCTCAGATCTGTAGTTTCATCAGTGATCAAATTATGTTTGAATGCTTGCCTTGGCTTTCTCCTTGGGCCATAATGAAGAGCAAATGAAATAATGTCAAAGGAAATACTTGCTTTTGAAAACCTAACATGGATGTATTAATTTACGTATTTATAGCATTTTTAAATATCTTTTCCCCAAACTCACTAACGTAAGATTTAAAAATCAGCCCTAATTTACTGTTTCTATAGCTAAAGAACAGAACGGAAGCAGATATGCAAAGCACAAGTTTAATATGACCACTGAGCTGAAAAGTCCTGTTAGGTTGTGATTTTTCTGGTGATCAGGAAAAAATAAGAAATACAGTAAGTTCCGTGGAGATGATTATCATAGAGAAGTTCCAGTTCATAATGTATTTTACTTGGCGCCTAATTTCTGAAATAAATGTCTCCCATGGGCTTCTCAGGGCAACAAAGCTAATGAGGACATTTCTGTTAATGCCATTCTACAGTACGTTTCTAATCCTGCTTCTTGGAAAATTTTGTTTTTGATAAAACCTAAGAATATTACTTGAAGTCACAAAACAATGAAGGGATTTTGAAGAAGATAAAACTAGTCTGATCCAAGATTTTGACCAAGCTTGGTTGAAAGAGAGAACTTAGGATACATACACAGATTTTATTACGAAAAACCGTTACTTTATTGTTTTTACCTCAATGAATGCATGATAATAAAAGAGTTTTATTTATCTTTTGATGAGTAAGTCACCATTAAGGAAAAGGAAGAGAGTTTTAAGACACATTAATTTCAATCCTTGAAGATATTATAACACATAACCCTGATTATGCTAGCATTTTCCTTCTTGGAATTTATTCTAAATCTTATACTTCAAACCCGTTTTTCTAGCCTCCATAGAAAAGAGCTCATTGTGTGCATAAAATTTCATGCCAGAACCGTATCTATATGGACAAGAACACATCAAGTAGAAAAAGGATAAATCAAAACAATTGTTTTAACTCTATTTTCCTCCATCCAACAGTAAATTATCTTTAAAAAAAAAGTTATCTTTGCATGATTTCCTTCTATTTTCTGGTTTTTTTTTTTTGCATTGTACATAAGTCTCACCTCATGTTTTACATAATATGACTTGGTCTATCCTTCTACCTTAGGAAAGACGCACTGGAATGCTGAGCTCCTGTAATAAAAAGGTCATTCACTAAGAGTAATTAAGATATCTAGAAGAGAAAATGTTTTTAGTGTCCATAATGGTGGAATTATGTTGCTTATCTATATAATATGTTCTATTTCTATGAATTATTATTTACTTTTTATTTTTGGAGGGAAAACTTCTCCCTGAGCTAACATCTATTGCCAACCTTCCTCTTTTCTTTTTCCCGCCCTAAAGCCCGAGTAAATGGTTGTATATTCAAGTTGTAAACCATTCTAGTTCTTCTATGTTAGCCACCACCACAGCACGGCTACTGACAGACAGGTGATGTGGTTCCTTGACCAGGAGGCCAACGTGGGCCCCCAAAGCGGGGAGCACTGAACTTCAGCCACTAGGCCATCAGGGCTGGTTCTCTGTGAATTATTTTTATGAAGTAATTTCCACATACTGTATCTCAATTAATTCCACAAAAGATCCTTTGAATGCTGGCTCTGCCATCACTGGTATGACTCTCAGCAAGTTAGTGATATTCCCAAACTTATTCACTCCTTTGTAACAAAGAGTCCTCCAAAATATAATTCACTTCAGTGTGACTGGATCATTAAACAAGATAACGCACGTGAAGCATTTAACATAGTACCTGGCACAGTAATAATCACTCAATAGCTATTAGCTTTTATTCATATTGTTCTATTCATATTGTCACATCAACGAACATCACACGTTCAGAAAATCATGTACATGAGTTGGGAATATGGGGATATGCATGATTTGGAAAGGTATGGATGCTTTCCTTTTCTTCGCTGACACATTGTCCAAAACCAGATTTTTTTCCAACATCAGATTTTCTGATGAATTCTAAGATTTCATGAATTGATTTTAGTAGCAACTCTTCATGTCAGCAGTGTGTGCTGAAGACTGCAGAGTAGCCACATTTTCTGTGCATTTTTCCATTCTACAAGTGTTTCTCCAACACCTCCTTTGTGGCAGTCACTGTGCTAGGAGCTGTGAATACATAAGGAAAACAAGATAGTCTTGGATATTACCCTCCAGTTGTGATAAAGAAGAAAAAATTGCCTTTGTCATGAAGGTCAACATCTTCCTGTGCAGAAACACGGTACATAAATTAGATCTACTGAATTATATAGAATCAGATGAACTATTCCTGGAATCGTAGGACTCATACTTTTAAGGATAGTCTCTCTGTCAGTGGATTGTGTGTGTGTGTGTGTGTGTATGTGCATTTACAAATACTCATATAAACAGATACGCACACTGTCGAATAATGGGCATGAATAATTGACTGACACTTGCTCCCCTTTCTTCTAGTTCTCGTCTCAATTGTCACTACTATTGATTCTTCCAAGCCTTCTCTGAAAGAGAGAAGAAGTAAGTTATTTTCTATACTTGCCTCGATGTCATGCTATGGGATTTTTTCCCCTCCTGATCAACTTAACATTAGAACTTCTCAGGCTTAAAGTAGAAAAGACCAATTACTCCTGGAATTGTGGGGCTCATAATTTTCAGACTTTTAGTGACTGTCTCTCTTGTCTGTCAGCAGATTATATACGTATATACACACATATACCTATATGTACACAGACACTGTCAAATAATGGGTATGGACAGTTGACTAATATTTTATCTCATTTCTTCTAGTTGTCACTGCTTCTAATTCTACAATAGCTTCTCCAGCAGAGGAAAGCAGTAAGTTTGTGTATATGCCTGCCTTTATGTCACGCTAGCAATTTTTTCCCTTCTGATAAAATTACCTTTTGAACTCCCTGGTTCATAGTAGATTAGTCCAATTATTCCTGGAATCGTTTGGCTCATATTTTTAATGACATCTCTCCTGTCTCTCTGTTGACAGGTTTTATATACATATATGTGTGTATATGCCATATATGCATATATGCGATATACGTGTATATATCAATTTTCCAATAATAGGCATGAACAATTGACTAATACTTTCTCACATTTCTTCTAGAGGTCATGGCTATTAATTCGACAGAAGCTTGTCTGAAAGATGAGAGCAGTAAGTTTTTGTATACATCTCCCTTTATGTCACGTTATAGCAATTTTTTCTTCCTGATCAACTTAACTTTTCAACATCCATTACTTATGGTAGAAACACTAGAATGACTGTATGTTGAAGAGTAGAATGAGTGATAGCTTAAAACAATCCATCATTTCCTTAAGAAACTAAAAAGTGCTTTCAGGATGAAATGACTGTAAATTAGAGTGTGCAGTTATAGGCTCTCTGAATTATTTCAACAATGGGCTTCATGCATTTGTGCATCTTTTGTTTCTGATGACTCAGGAATACATGATATCAAGGTGCTTCCAGATTTTTTTATATGTGTGTGTGAGGAAGATTGGCCCTGAGCTAATATCTGTTGCCAACCTTCCTCTTATTGCTTGAAGAAGCCCATTGCTGAGCTAGCATTTGTGCCAATCTTCCTCTATTTTATGTGGGATGTGGCCACAGCATGGCTTGAGGAGGAGTGCTAGGTCCGCGCCCAGGATCCGAAGCTGTGAACTCCTGGCCACACCAGCAGAGCACACAAGCTTAACCAGCACCCCACCGGGCCAGCCCCTAGATTTTTTTTTAAGTATTTGCTCCTTGCTAGTAGTTAATAACATGAACTGACTTGAACTGATAGCTTCCTATAGAGAAGGCATTGTGCTGGGTTCTGCATGCATTTTCTTGTTTAAATCTCAAAATACTCCTATGAGACGATACAGTAAGTTTTCTCCATTTATAAATGAGGACAATGAGCTAAAATTAATAAAGGTTCCTGCACCACGGCACACAGTTGGATTTGGGGTTTCAACCCAGCCATCTGAATCAAGAGTTCATACACTTACTCGGTTCTCTCTACTTTCTCTAAGCTATTCTAGGTCCAGAGCAAGAAACCCCAAAACGAGGCCCTGAGACATGATGGTGGGAGGTGGGTGAGAGCATGAGCTTCACAATATCCCAGACTGGATTTGATTCCAGTTCTTTTAATGATTAGTTGCATCAATATAGGAAAGTTACTTACATTTTGTAAGGCACACTTTCCTCATCTGCCAACCAGGAATAATTACCCCTAACTCAGTTGTTGCAGACATAAAGCCACCTAGATGGAATGTCTAGCATAGGGCATCTCATTTAGCTGGCACAGAATCAGT
Organism: Equus quagga; assembly: GCF_021613505.1. Lineage (NCBI taxonomy): Eukaryota > Metazoa > Chordata > Mammalia > Perissodactyla > Equidae > Equus > Equus quagga. Next base: position 34,879,283 of record NC_060274.1, on the reverse strand, counting down.
ACTAGTTTCCAGCTGTTTATTGCTACATATGTACAAGTATATTGACTGGAAGCATTGGCTCTAGCCCTACTGATCTTCCCTCCATTTGCAATATCGAGGGGGCTCTGGACCTCAGCTAACACCCTACCTGGCCAAAGGTAAGGAGTTGTGAGCACATGACCTCTAAGATCCCTTTCCACAGAGACTGCAAACGATTCTGAAATTTTACTCTATGAAGATAAAACATGTAAAAGGAAAATTTCCACAGGAAGAGACTCAGCCTTGTGGTTCATTGAATACCCAGTCTGGCTCACCATCATTGTCATTAATTATTTCTTGACCATATATATTTTTTGCAAAACTTCAAAGGGTATTAAGTGCAATTATTCTATAACATCATACCCAGAATGAGGGACATTTAGGAAGGACAGGTGAGTGAGCCAAGGAATCCTAAAGTTTCCGAGATTTGGGATTAACCACTCTCTTCCATTTTATATAATGCCTTTTTTACTCAAATCTCTCACACACCCCTCTGTGAGCATGATCCAATTTCCGTGCATTGCACTCTTCACAGGAATCTCATTGAATACATAACGTCTATTAGCTCAGATTCTTCTAAATCAGAATTCAACTTCATATTTATGCTTAACCTTTTGATGTCTGGCATATTTATTGCACTGGAGATACAGAATCAGAGTACTTAAGAGTACGTTCTTTAAAGTGATATTGCTTGGATTGAAATTTGGTTTCTGATACTTACTAAATGCATGACATCAGACAAATTACCTCTCTCTGTCTTTAGATTATTTGAAAAATGGGAGTGACAATAATGATTTCATAGATTATTTTAAACTTAATATTATAGCTTTGCATGCAAAGCTCTCTGAACAGGTGTTTGGGATTTGCTTAGTGGTTAATGAAGATTGGTTATTATTATCACTTAGAGACATGATGGTGGTGAAGAAATGCTGAAAGCTATTCATCACAAATACTTTATTCCCATTGGACATATTCATTAAAAACGCAACCTTGGGGCTGGCCCCGTGGCCGAGTGGTTAAGTTCGCGCACTCCGCTGCAGGTGGCCCAGTGTTTCGTTGGTTCGAATCCTGGGCGCGGACATGGCACTGCTCATCGGACCACGCTGAGGCGGCGTCCCACATGCCACAGCTAGAAGAACCCACAACGAAGAATACACAACTATGTACCAGGGGGGCTTTGGGGAGAAAAAAGGAAAAAATAAAATCTTAAAAAAAAAACAAAAAAAACCACGCAACCTTACTTTTCATATTTTGGAATGTTCTAAGTGAATTTAGCAGAGGCTGTTGATTGACATGATCTGTAAACTGGATTCTGAGTCGTCTTGTTTTTGTCTGTGGAGATGGTGGGGGTAGATGTTTACTTTTGGGTTTTGGTGGTGTGGAGTGTCACTACAAGGTAGGTCATCAGAAATAGATAACTGTGACCACGCTCCCATTAATATGTCCTATACTTTCAAAAGAACAGTCAAAATTAATCAAATGACTTTTCTTAGATGCCCTGCAGCTGCAGCTCAGCAACACTTTGGCCTGTTACGCCTACCTCCTCCTCCTCATCATGAGCGTGGGCTACTCTGCCAGCATCGCCTTCTGCCTGTTTAGGAGAACAGCAGTCTGTGGCAACGGAAAGAGTTCATAATGGATGGTGGCACAGAGAAGACAACTTTTCTCCATTGTTTATTCTCCTTAAAAGTGCATCCTGAAGATCTAGCTGGGTTTTCTCTCTGAGTTTGTGTTATTTCAATTCACATGTGTATTTTTCTATTATGTCGATATCACAAAATGGTTTTCTAAGCCACTGGGCAAACAGAAAATCTTACTCTGTAATAACAGTGAGTTCTGCCATTACTCAGGGCCAGAGCCAAGGGATAGTCCTTTAGCAACACTCTTTCCATGATCTCCATCAGCTGCTCCAGGCAACCCGAATACCCATGCCTTCTGAGTACAGACAGCATGCAGCTCTAGTCACGTCGCTAGGGCCATTTAACCAGGACTGACTTGAAGCCTTCCATTTCACACACCATGAAGCCATCATCTTTGCTGCTTAAATTCTGTATTTTGCTTTTCATAATAGGCACAATAAAAAACCAAAAGTCTACATTTCTTTATTTGTGTTTTGATGAAATCTAACTGAAAGTCCAAGGTAAGAAGCAGTGTGACACCTGAGCTATGAACTCCAGTGTTGGCTGTGATGATGGTCAATACCAAAGTTCTAATTCTTTCCCTGAGATGGTGGTCCTGGTGCTTTCTTTGGGGCACTGGCTCCAAAAGGAGCCACAGTCAAATAAAGTCACCCAGGTTATCCTCTTTCAAAGGTCACCAGATTCACAATCATTTGGTTTGGGACATGCTGAAGGTGTCAGTATAACATCTAGCACAACTTGCACTGTGTTTGCTCAACTCTACACTAGTGTTTCACAAGCACTGTCTTACCTGATCCTCACACTAACCCCGTGAGACCTGCACTTGCATCGAGGCATCACAGTGGAGGGGTGAAGCTCCTGGACTCCGAGCCCCGAGTGCCTGGGTTTGAATCCTGGGTCTAGTATTAGCATCTGTGTGACCTCAGGCAAGCTATTTGAAGTCTTTGTGCCATAACCTCCTCATCTGTAGAATGGAGTTACAGTGCCCTGTCTCCTGGAGTTGTGTAGATTAGATGAGTTAATAATGCCTGGTACTTGCAAGCCCTCAACAGCATTAGCATCCCCTCTTAGCAGTTCTACTTTTGAATAGTATATATTACACAACACAAAAACACAGAGAGTCGCATATAATCTTATTTCCCAACAGAGTGGTTAGCTGTGGGCAGAATAGGAACTCTGATTTTCAGCTATGCACCAAGCAACCCTGTTAACCCTCTAATAGCCACCAGAGGTAGGTACAATTATAGCCCACAGTGCATAGCTTTGGAGAGATGAAGTTCTCGCTCAAGGTGACTATTTTGTAAGTAACAGTCATTTAGAGGCAGGTCTCTCTGAACTCAGAGCCAGAATTTTGTTACCCAATATCATGTGGCCTTTCCTTCACCCACTGTCAACCAGAGGAAACAAAACAAATAAAACATGCACTGCTTCTCTACTAGAGCCATCCTCCAAGGAGTCAGTGAGAATTTTCTTAAGGACTTGTGGGCGCATCTGTGTTTTCTCCTCATGTATATACTCTGTTATTACCATAGTTGCTCCCTTTGTTATCAACACTATGGAAATCCTACTTTATTCTATGAGTGTGTTCTAGGTTGGCAACTGCTCTTTTGGGGGATGCTACTGAAATGGACTGAGAGTCTCGTGCAGAGCAGGCCCGTTGGTGGTGCTCTCTGGGTGCACCATTCTGACACCCCAGCTCCTTCCCTACACTGAATGGGCCCAGAGGAACTCAGAATCAAATGTGTAACCCTCTGTTAGGTCCAGGTGCATTTATGAAGTAGGAGCTAGGTTATACATCCTTTTTGGTCACGTGCTTTTCCTCCACACATGATTGCCATGTGGTGTGGTGGGAGAAACACTGACCCAGAAGTTTCATTTCACAGCCCATAGTTAGAGCCTCGGTTCCTTGGTCTGGCTCTAAGTAGCTGTGTCATTTGTTCTCAACAATGTCACATTGCCTAGATTTACCCAGTGTTAGAAGAAAACTTTCAAATTAAATCATATCATTTCTAGTGTGATTTACAAATTCAATGATTAACATCCTAATGAAGTAATACTAGCAAGTGCTGGGATAGCGTTTGATAGTACAGGCCTAAGTACAAATTAACTTGTTTAACTCTCAAAAGAACCCAGTGAGAAATGTACAATTATCTCTTTTTTATAGATGGGGAAACTGAGGCAAAGAGAGGACAAGAACGTCCCCTTAGTTAGATATCTAATAAGAAACAGAGCTGGGGTTGGAAAGCAAGAGGGCTGGCTGCAGGAGCTCTGCTTTTAAATTCTTCTTTATTTGCTACTAGAGTAGAAAGAGATAACTTCAGTTTCAATTAAAATGGGAAAATTTCTTTCCTTATTAGACTAAGAGCTGGTGGAGAGACCTGCCTCTTCACCTGTCCATACTTCCTCTCCTTGCTCCTATGCTGTTTAGACAATTTGAGGGTCATAGGCCAACCTGCCACACAATTTTTATGCTGGGAAGACTTGTGTATGCTGACCTCCACCCACAGTTAGGACTTCTGTGATTGGAGTCCACGGCATTGTGTTGGATAAAATGAATACCAGAACAACAGGTTGCATCCACAGGTATGCAATGGAAAACTAGGCAAACATTTACAAAATTCCACATAGAAACACTCGTGTCTCAATATCTTTATAGAGCTACAGTCTCCAGACACTTCTCCATTGTAACAAAGGGAAACCTCAAGGCAACAATTCGTAGAATTTCCCAATTATGAATTCTCTCTACTGTTTGGATCCCTTCTTTAAGACACTTCATCTGTTAAGGCTTTCTGTCAATCAAGCAGGTCATAATTGAGTAATATTTGACTCCCCCCTTTATATTAATCAAAGTTCTCTATAACTGCCAATTAGAAAATCTTAGTAATAGGCGATAACCAGAGATACTGTACCATCATGATACAATTCACCCAAAAGGCTAGAAATTCAACATTCTCATCAGCCATAAAATCTTATCTCAGTAAATGCATGGACTCTGTCATGTTCTGTTATGCTATTTTTTGCTTGTTTGCTGTCTTTTGCTGTCTTTGAATAATGGCAAGCACCTACCACTGAGTGAGCATAAGGAATTCAGGTAGGCAGTTCACGTGCCTTATGTTTAATTCTCTCAGTGTGCTCAGTATGGATATCGCACTCATTTTGCTGATGAGAAGACTAGGTCCCAGAGAGGCTAAGAAATATGCTTGATATTAAACATGGAGTAGTGCCCAAGTCCACATGACTCCAGTTCTGCCTGACTTAAGACCTGCTGCTCTATCCATTATCCCAGCGGCTCTCATCTTGGGACCCTTTATAAACCACTGAGGCCCAGTCTTCATCACAGACCAAGAATCAGAATTTGAAAACCTCCTTCAATAATTCTCATATGCACTGGGGTGGAGGCCAGCAAGTGACTGAAAGAGTTCCTGAGCTCCAGCGCTGCTGTACCAGATCACTGCAGTGAGGAGCCATCACAGAGCCCACAACACAAGCGAGAACATGCTGCAGCCAGGAAAGTGTTCTCACCATTCCACCCATCGATTTCCTAAGAAAACGAAAGGAATGAACTAAGATTTATGTGCAAAGATGTTCATTTTCTGTAGCACCATTTATAGCAGCACCAAAGTAACCCAAACACCACTAAGAAACTAAAAAATAAAATGAAGGATGTCATATGATTGTCTACTATGCATCTTCAAAAAATGTAGATTGTTTAAAGAAATGGAAAATTAATCAGAAAGTGTTGTTGAGAAAGTAATATGCATAGCATGACCATATAAAAATTGCCAGATAATACTTTAGCGTGGTTGAAATATCAAACACTCTAAAAAATGCACTAAGAGATTTTGCTTCAACCACTGTCTGTCCCTCTGTGACTTCATACAGGTCATACTTTTGTTTCTTGTACATCCTTCCAGTTTTTATATCTGCAAATATGAATGTAGATATATAAATATATATGCCTGTATATATATATATATACTCATTTCCTCCCTTCTTACACAGAGGTAGTGAATGATATACATTATTCGACACTTCTCCCTTGAACATCCTAGCGCTCTTTTCGTGTCAGTGTAAAGGCACACTGAGACGGCTGCATGATATTTCACTGATGAATGTGCAACACTTTATAAAGTCAGTTCCCTGTGATAGACTGTTGGCTCATTTTCAATCTTTTGCTACTATGAGAAATGCTGAAATCATAATAGTGTTTTCTGTCATTGTGAATGCCTGTGTTGGTCATTTTCATAGGTATTGCCAACTTGAACACAATAGAGAGAGCACCATTTTGTACTTCTAACACTGTGTTGGTGAATGCCAAGAGTGTGTGTCAGGACTTTGCATGTCAGACAGGGGAAAAATAATCTCATCACAATTTTAATTTGCTTTTCTCTTACTATGAGTGACAAGAAGCATCTTTTCACATGTTGAAAAGCTATATTTCTATTTCTTTGAAATGTGTTTCATGTTCTTTGAGCATTCTATTGAGTAATAATACCAACAGATATGACACTCATTTGTATACATCTCTCTATTTCTACAGCAATAGGCGTAAAAGAACATGCTCAATGTATGGTAAGAGGGTGACAAAATGATAAGAGATTGTATATTTTTCTATTTTCCGTACCTAATATTTTTTAAGTAAAATCATTTTTACATTAAAATTAAAACACTGTCTTGTTTCAGCAAAATTTTTCGTTTGTTTATTTACAATCACCTTCAGTATCTGTGAAACATGTTTCTTTTGGAAATCAAGTAGAGATTCCCATTTGGGAACAAAATAAGACCCAACATATATAAGAAAGATTAAATTTGATTTAGATTTTGCCTTGATTTTCATGAATTTGATCAGACTTCCACAGGCCAAGTCCCTGGCCCTCTACTTAGAGGCCTGGAACGATTCCTGCATTGAGAAAGAGTGGAAGCAAAGAGGGGAAACCTGCAAATCACTGAAAGCTTTGTGTGGCTGACTTCACTGCAAGGCACTACCAGCCAGTGTCTCCCGTGGCTTCCAACTTCTGAGCAACTTCCTTCCACACTGGGCCTGGGCTGCCCTGAACGAGGTGGCACACAGAGGGAGAGCACAGGTGGTGGAGACGACAGCCTGGGTGGTGGAAGGGCACTGGTGTGGCTGCTGGTCTGTTATTTTCTCAGGCTTCCTTTCTGTACATGCTTTGTCTAATGTGGTTGATTCTGGGAAAATGCTCAAACTTAAACCAACCCCTACATGTTGGGGTTGTGCAAGCAGTGGCTAGGGTGTCATAAGATAAATTAATGACAGTTAAATCATAAGCAGTTTTGCTCGTTTTCAAAAGGTCACGGCTAATGGGAAGAAAATTACCATCTACACACACATGAAATTGCTGTTAAACATACTCTTAGGCTGTGGGTAGGGGTTCCCTGCTTTTTATATACAGAATTTACTCCAATTAGCTACAGTGTGAGTTGGGAATCTTACTCCCAGGACTGTTCATATGTTGCATCTCAGTCCACTCTCATGACCCTGTTCTGAAGGAAAGAGCAGACAGGACATCTTGGAGCACTAAGATCACCCTAACAGTCCACCAATTATCCGAGCTCTTCCGTGCTGTTTGATTTACTAAGGGCGGTACCTTTTGGTTACATTTTCTCAGTGTAGATTGTATGAAACAAAACCCGTGCCCATGAAGTGGTAGCATGGATGGACTGAAGATGTGGGCAACCGTGATGTGCTTTTTCCCCTCACAAGAACACAGAGATACAGAGGCCCTGAGTGCAACAGAGTAATTGAATGTCATTTACTGAATCGTATAAGTCCCTCTAATGAGTCAGTCAACCTGAGCAAGGCTTAACAGAGGACATTGACATCAGACCAAAGTGTGATTGGGCTCAATTAGAAGAGGTCTGTTCAGCAACGTGAGCATAAAGAGCAAATTTTCCCATCCCCACCCACCCAAGCATGGTAGAGAATGCGTATCCAGGCCCATGGACTCAATCTGTGCATCCCAAGGGAAGTGGAGCTCTATTGTCTTTCATAGTCTGACCTCATGGCACATTCAAATCATACACTTCATTCTTCTCGGTCCGTGCTCTGAGAACGAACTTGTGGGTGAGCCTCGGCTTCCTATGAGGATTGGCTCCATCTACTGCTTAAGCCCAGCATGTCTGGATGAAACTCTCTCTCAGGTTAAATTAATACACTGATCCCAGTTTCAGCATCATCTGTGGGCTTTGTGTATATGTGACTCATGAGTCCCAGCTCAGCCGCTTCCTCCCTTTGTGACTTTGGACAAGTTACTCACCCACTCTAGAGTCTCTTGCCTCAAGTGTAAGTGGAGACAATAACAGAAACACATATTGTAGGACTGGAACCCTCACAACTCATGTAAGTTAGGCTTTATAAATAAAGAATGTCTGACACAGAGACATTCTGGCTAAGTCAACAATAATTAACTCATGCTCAACTTTAGGAATTCTAGACTCTGAGATATTTCTCATACTTCACAAATGTATACCTTTGCAGAAAATGTTTAGAAATGTGACATTTACAAAATGTGACTGAAAAAATTGATGAATATAGGACAAATCTAGCTATATAGTCACACTCATGTTCTTTGAATTTTACTTGGGATCTACTCAAAGCAATGCTCCATATTTGACTACTTTGATTTTACAGTTTCATTTTCAAAGACTTACTTTAGCAAAAGGAGTCCTGATAGTTCTAAAAATGGTTTTTCACTGTCCTGCTTTACTTCAGCATTTTCACATCCTACATGGCCGGGAAGGGGGAGGGGAATAAGCATTGCAGTCCATCAAAATAATGAAAAATTTCTTCAAAATTACAATATGCATGCATAACATTTTAAATGAGAGATACATATGTTTAATCATCAAGAGATTTAGGTTAACAAACCTGGACCTGTTAAATAGGTTTTACTTTATTTCTTTGTGGAAGGAAGCCTTGGGAATAGGACCTATCCCTCACACTAACCTGTCAAAATGGATTCACTTATGTACTTCTAAAAATATTCATATAGACCAAAAATTGTTATCAACTGCTCTTTCTCCTGCACCACTTTACTGAGAAGCTTTCATACACTGTACAAGTGCAAATAAATCATAGATCTGGTATAAGTAATTTAATCTACATATTTCCAAAATCACTGTCCCCAGTGACAGAGACAGCTATGAGGGCTTCCCAGCACCGAGGGCGATGCCCCATGTCACTCTCATACACTATTGCCAGTGACCACTGCTACAGCCACTGAGGGCCAATGTCTTGAGAGCCTTATCTTATTAGTGCATTTGACCCAGTCACTCCACTTTGGAATTATTTCCTTAGGATATATCCCTGTGGAAATAGTACTGATTTTCTATTATATAAATTTTCCCTTTAAAAATTAGATAAAAATCTAAATATTTGAGAGTAGAAGAAAAGTAAAATAACTATTATGTTTCTATTAAATACCTCACATCCACTTAAAATTAAATTTATAGCTTATAACACCATGGAAAATGCACATACTATAAAGTAAAAGCAAATGTGTAATAAATAAAACTGTATGTACAGTAAGATCTTTGTTGATAAAAATAAAAAACTAAATATAAACGTGCAAATCAGAAAGACTAGAAAAAAAAAACCAGGTTACTTACATACATTTCTGGAGATTCCAAAATGTCTACAACAAACTGAAACTGACCTTTTAATTTTTAAAATGAGATGTAAATAATACAGGCAGTGTGACCACAATTGTGTTAAGTACAAACACAAACTAGAAGGAAAGAAACTAAACTGTCACACTGATGTTGCTGAGTCATGTGAAGGACGGGGATCTTTATTTTTGTCTTTCCACGTTTGTATAAAAAGCTTCCATTACTCTTACAATCAGGGAAGGGAAATAAAAGTGAGCGGTGAGAAGTCCACAGCAGCAGGTCAGGGAGGTGACCTCCTCACACTCAGAAGCAACCTGCCTCCCGTGCTTTCCTTGTGTCAGATAACACACTTCAAGAGGGACATGTTTTCTTATGAGAATGTCTACCTGGATTACAGCAAAGAACAAACCCGATACAGGAGAAAGAATGGCCGAGGAGTCTAAGAAAAGACTGTGTCCCACATCTTAACCTCATCAATGTCACATAGTTCAGGTTACGTTTGTGGTGAAATAAATAGAGAAAGATATAGGGGTTGGAAGGCTTCACTTTCCAGCCATTAAACTGCTCTAAATCATAGAGACACTGGGGTGGTTTAACCGTCTTCTCCCTTTGAAAGGAGTCTGAGGAAGACGGACAGACCAAATCTTCCTGTTTCTGGGCTCACTTTCCACCTGTCAGGCTAACGGCATTAGAGCCAGAGTGAGCTGACATGTCTTGGAACTATTTGAAAGTCTAGATAAAGCCAAATTTTTAACTAAAATGTAGTAATATGTATGCTTTACATAATATAAACCTGAATGCTGACAAGACTTTCTGGTTATGATAAGATGAGGAGGTCAGTAATTCTCTTTATGGAAAGCAACTGTAAAGCTGGACTAGATGATCTAAACTAACCCTTTCAGTACTCAGTAAATGACCACAAGCATACAACAATCTGAGAAGTCCTTATGCTTAAAAACTGCAGAATTCAGGCAACAACCGGGGTGTTCTTGCTTGGAGCTGCTCCCCTTCCTTTCCCACCTCCCAACACCCAGCTCAACGGGCATGAAGGTTCTTCCCATTTAGGGTAGCTCATGAGGACAGGCAGAAAAATTACACAGTTGAAGGGAGCTCACTTGATTTGCTATGAGATGGTGAACTGACAAACTCAGCAGTGTGCAAGTGGGACAGGCCAGAGGCTCTGCTGCTTTGAAGTTGTGGTCACAGCTGCAGTAAGCACGTGCTTGGCTGAAGCTGTGTGCATTCTTAGCAGAGACCCGAAAAAGCCTGCGCTAACCAAAGACTCCTGGTCAACCCTAACGCTGTGATCATTTGTAGAGGAGACATGAAAGGACTGAGAAAAATGTGCAAGCTGGGAAAGACTCAAAATGTCCTGAAATTTGAAGGTGCTGTCCATTACATTCACATAAACACATGGCAGAGGATGGGGCTCTTAATCGATGTGCTTGAGCACAACCTCCATCCGAGCACTGGCTACCACTAAGTATGCAGACACAGCGGGGAACCCTAGGATGTTAGGCTTAAAAATAAGACAATTAAATAGAAAAGAAACACTGAGAAGAGACATCAGCAGTCACACATCACAAGGGACATAATCTCACAGACTTAGCTCAGGCAATTTTCTGAGCAAACCAACAGCAGTAACAGCAACCTTATGGGGGAAAAGTCAGAATCTGGAATTGGTACAATATATTTTCGACAAAATAATTTCAGTAAAATTACAGGCAATGAATCAGAAAAGTGAAAAGCAAAAAAATCTACATTCAGTACAAACTGTCTCTGAGTATACCCCAATATCTATTTATTTATACATATGTTCAAAGAAATAGGGAAAACCATGTTGAAAGAATTAAAGGAAAGAATGACAACAGTAAATAAACAAATATAGATTCTCAAGAAGGAGAAAAATTATAAAATGAACACATTAAAAATATATGATCTCGAGTAGAAAATTATAATAACTGAGTGAACTAACAGAGGGTTAAGAGAGTGTTCAAGTTGGCAGAAGGCACACCCTGTAAACTTGAATACAGAATAATAGATGGTCTCCAATCTGAATAACAGAGAGAAAAAGACTGGCAAAGGTTGAACAGAGCTCAGAGATCTATGCACGTCCATCAAACATACCATCATACATGTAATGGAACTCTCAGAATAAGAGAAGAAAAGAAATCAGGAAAAATGTTTGAAGAAATAAAGGCCCCAAATCCTCAGTATGCTTAAAAGTACTAATCTACACATCTAATAAGCTAAACAAACACAGATCAGGATATATACAAAGAGATCCACAAGTAGACACATCTTAGTCAACCAGCTGAAAACCAAGGAATGCATGGAAACACAATACTTCAAATTTATAAGATGTCACTAAGCACTGCCTAGGGGAAAATTTATGGCTTTAAATTCCTGTATCAAAAAATTTAAAGAGATGTAAAATCAATCATGAAAAGGAAGAGCAAACTAAAGTGCAGCCAAAGTAGAATGAAAGAAATAATAAAAACTGGAATGGAAATAATTGAAAAGGAGAACAGAAAACGAGAGGAAAATCAATGAAAACAGCAGTCAGTTCTTTGAAAATTTCAACAGATCTGACAAACGTCAAGTTACAATTATCCAGAAGAAATGAGAGAAAACATAAATTACCAAAATCAAGAAAAAAAGGTAGAACATCACTATCAATCCTACAGAAACTAAGAAGGATTATAAGGGAATAGGATGAACAATTTATGCCAACAAACAAGATAACTTAGAAGAAACAGACGAGATCCTTGAAAAGCACAAACTACCAAAACAGCCGCAAGAGTAAATAAAAAATCTGAATTGACCTATATAACAGGTAAGGAAATTGGATCAGTAATTAAAAATTTTCCTACAAAGAACATCCCTAGCCAAAATGGTCCCCTTGGAGAATCTATCAAACAGTTACAGAAGGAATATTGATCCTTCACAAGGAGTCATTCAGAACACAGAGGAGTTGGGAGCACTTCCCAGTGTGTTCTGAGACCAGAACTACCCTGATATCAAAGCAAAAGGCATAATAAGAAATCCATAGACCAGTAGGTACAAAATCATGTGCATAGGTAGAAAAATCTCAACCAAATATTAGCAAATTGAATCCAGAAACATATATAACGGATTATAAAGATAACCAAGTGGGATTCAACCTAGATACAAACAGTTGATTTAACATCAAAAGATCAATTAATGCCTATATTAATTGAATATAGGACAAAAACACTTGATCAACTCAGTAAATGCATACGAAGTATTTGAAAAATCCAATGCCCATTCATCATAAAAACTCTCCACACACTAGGAATACAATGGAACTTCCTCACCCTGGCAGAGGGCATCTGTGAAAACCTGCAGCTAACATCACACTTCATGTTGAAAGACTGAATGCTTTTCCCCAAGACCAGGAACAACACAAGAATGTCTGTTGTTGCCAATTCTATTCAACATTGTATTGGAGGTTCTAGACACTGCAGTAAGAAAAAATAAAGTTATACAGCAGATTGAAAAGGAAAACATAAAACAGTCTTTGTCCACAGATGACATGATTGTGTATGCAGAAAATTCCATGGAATCCACACACACATGAAACCCAAACCTGAACTAATAACCAAGTTTAGCAAAGTCATAAGATACAAATATTCGATGTACGAAATGCCAATGGTATTACTATATACTAGCAACGAACATTTTGAAAATGAAAGTAAAAAACAGTTACATTCACAATAGGGCCAAAAAGAAGAAAATACTTAGGAGTTAATTTAACAAAAGAAGAACAAAACTTGTATGATGAAAATTATAAAACAATGCCAAGAAAAATTAAGGAACATGCAAATAAATGCAGAGAGAGTCCATGTTCATGGATTACAAGATTCAGTATTGTCATGATGGCAGTTCTCCCGAAATTGATCTATAAATTCAATGCAGCACACTTTGGGGGCAAAAATTAACAAGGTCATCCTAAAATTTACATGAAAACACAAATGATCTAGAAGAGCCAAAATAATTTTGACAAAGAACAAAGATGGGGGACTCTTACATTCACCCTGCAAAAGCAATGGGGGACGGAGCTCCAAAATGTGATTTGGATGCTGAGTCTGATGATGCCACACACACCAGAGGGTCTGACAAGGTCATTACTTACAAAGTTGAGGTCTTGGGGGACAGCAGAGCAGGCCTTTCAAGCAAGGTCTTACAGAACCTGATTTCAAAGTTACGTAAAAATACAATCACAGTATTTAAGCCAGTGTGGGCCTGGGGCAAGGAGAGCACACAGGTCAATGGAGAGAACTGAGAGTCCAGAAATAAACCCTTATATTTGGAGTCAGCTGGTTTTTGAGAAATGTGCTGAGTTAATTCAAGGGTGAAAGGGTAGTCTTTTCAACAAATGGTGCTGCTGCGACACCTGGACATTCACGGACAAAAGAATGAATTTATTTCCTTACCTCCTCCGTGCACAAAAATTAACTCAAAATAGCCAGTCGGGGGTGCTAGAGATAGTGTAAGTAACTAAGTGCAATCAAAATGCAGTACTTTTTAAGCAGGAAGCAGGGAATTGAAAAAAATATCACATTTTGCATTTAAATGCAATGGCCCAATGAGGATAGAAATTAATTCCTGAATCACAAGCAGCCAAGCATTTTACTTAGGGCACAGGTCCTGGAGACGGGCAGACTTGGTTCAAATTCTTGGTGTGCTCCTTATTAGCTAGGCAACTACCAGTTAAGTTACTTAACTTCCTTAATCCTCTATTTAATCTGCAAAATGGGAATCAGTAACACCTACTTTAAGCTTTCAAGGAAGGAATAAATATGCACAATGTTGGACATTCAATAAAGGGTATTGGTTATTGTTTCAGGATCAATATTTATGATATGACCTTAAAAACTTAATCTGTTACAAAAAACCATCAGTTGTTAACTCAAAATTCTAGAAGAAATTTCTACTACTCTTTGAGGTCCACCACTGTTAATTTAATGACTGCTCTTCAAGGATATCTTTTGCTCTTTGCCTACTGGCATGTGAGAGTTATTCTTGAGTTTCTGAAATCTTTCTGAAATTTTCTTCATGGTCCCTTACCCTTTATAATTTAAAAGAAATTCTATATTTAAATACTGAATTCTATGTATATTGAATTAATGGTGGCATGGGTTTTGGGATTTGTTAAGCTTGAGTTTGAATCCAGACTCCATGACTCACTTTTTAAGTGACCCTAAGCAAATGAAACTTTTTAAGATTCCAATGATCTCGTTTGTCAAATGTGGTTGATTATACATACTTTGAAGTATTATTATAAGAACTAAGTTTTTGAGGCCGACCCTGTTGCATAGTGGTTACTTTTGGCGCATTCTGCTTCAGCTGCTGGAGTTCACGGATTCAGATCTCTAGTGTGGACCTACACCACTCGTCAGCCATGCTGTGGCAGTGACCTACATATAAAGTGGAGAAAGATTGCCCCTATGTTAGTTCAGGGCTAATCTTTTCCAAGCAAAAAAAATCACATGAGGAAGATTGGCAACAGATATTTGCTCAGGGCTAATCTTCCTCAGCAAAAAATAATAATAATTTTTATAAGAATTAAATTGTACTTAAGACTGACTTAGATATTATATATTTTAATAACAAATGACTTGGCACAATCCCTGGCACGTGGTGGATGGTGAAGACAGAGTAAGCATTTCATTCCCACTTTCAGAGACTTTTTAAATGACACATTCTCCAAGAGGCAGTACTTGGACTCGATCTGTCATGCTGTCTTTTCAAAGGCAATATAGCCTCACAGAATTAGAAGGTCTCAAGTCTTCCTCTCCAAAGTGTTCCCTTTTTGGCAGCTCTGTCCTAAGATGGACCATCTCCTTCAGCTCACTGTTTATCAGACCATTCACAGGGAAAGGAAGTCTGGAATGGTGATACCACATGGAGTGGATTAGAACTTGCAGGTCCCTGAAGACCACACGCACCTGGCAGCCACAAAGCCTATGGGAAGAGCAGGCAGGATGCGAAGCTTTGGTTGAGGTTTCTGGGCTACACTCAGCTTCCCTGGAAACTGTGCCTGCCCAGCCCTGCCCCAGCACTGGCAGGAGATGCTGCTGCTGTCTGGGAAGCTGCAGGGCGGCACAGAGCAGCACAGGGACCAGGGACAGGAACTGGGCCTCTTTGTCCACCTAGTGTGGCTTCCTCTCTCCTCCACTGTCAACTCCTACTTTAGTCCCATGTGATGAGGAATGATTTACATTAGAGTCACTGCTTCCCAGCCATGTCCCAGCCCAGACTGACTGTATGAAAATGTTGTTCACCGACAGCTTCTTTTAATCCTCTGTAGCAAATACACACACTGTTTAGTTCAGTTTCACTGACATCCCTATAAGAATCTTCCTAGACATACACATGGTACTTTATCCCCTATATATATTTAATTCCCAGGTTTTGCTCCAAATGCTCTTGATACGAAGGTTTGTGCCCTCTTGAAGCTCATTACAATCATTATTGACAAGCCTCACTGTGGTCACAAGAAAGAAAGGGAGAGATGGAGGAGAGAGGTCAATATGAGAGAGGGAGAGGAAGCTAGAGAGACACTGATAGCGCAGAAATTAGTAACAGAAACATGGAGAGAGAGGCTATGGAGTGGGAGTTAGAGAAAAAGAGAGAATGACTGAGACAGTGGCATACAGTGATAAAAATAGTTAATGAGAGAGAGAATTATACATAGAGATGGATAGATGTCTCTACTGAGGAGAGAAAAATAACAGAGAGTCAGGGTAATTAAAAGACAGAGAGAGAGCATGACAGAGACAGAGGGATAGAGAGATGAAAATAGAGACAGGCAGAGAGGGAGGGAAGATGGATATAGAGAAAAAAAGAACAGAGACTAGAGAGAGGTTTTGATATAAATGTACTGATAGAGAGAGAGAGGGGTAGACATACAGAGTCAGAGATGTAGAAATAGGGAAAGATACAGTAAGAAAGAATTGGAGACAGATGGAGAGGGTGATAGAGCTATAGAGATAAAGGATATATGTGGGCACATTGAGTGTGATAGAGTTAGCAAGACAGAGATAGATATACAGAAACAGATGTAATTATTGACAGAAAGAGAAAAGTTAGAGATATATGCATATTTATATACATATTGCTACAAATAGTGTATCTATATATTGTTACAAATTTGCTTACATGCATACGTATATATTTTAGATGTCATGATTATATACATTTCTAACTTTCTTTTTCTGTTTATATTTAGTATCTTTCCAGTTACATATGTCTATATATCTATTTATTTATCTTAAGAGGAAGGACCTGGCCACCCACTTGAGAAAATTGCCCTTGAAAATCCTATGAATAGCAGTGGAGCATTGTGTGATATAGCATTGGAGGATGAGAGGATGGCACAAAAAGACCGAGAAGGGTTCTGCTCTGCTGTACGCGGGGTTGCTAGGAATTGGAATCGACTCCATGGTACTAACAAGAAATCAATCTATCTATCTATCTGTCTGTCTATATCTCTTGTATTGCACAATAACACTTTATAACAAACAGTCTGAAACATAGTGGCTTAAAAGTACATTTATTAATTCTCACAAGTCCGTTGATCGGCATGGCTAGTCTGCTGATCTGGGACAGGCTCAGCTGATCTTTGTTGCATTTGGTCATGTGTTGGTCACCTGATGGGTTGGCTGGGGGCTGGCTGGTCAAGGTGGCCTGGGCTGGAATGAATCAGCTCTGTTCCACGTGATCTTTCATCCTCCAACAGGGCAGACAGGACTTGTTCTCACGACAGCAGTGAGGGTCCGAGAGAGCCTGCAGAAGTGCATTAGGCCTCTTGAGGTCTATACTTGGGACTGGAACCCTCTAACTTTCTCACATATTAAAAAATGGTGAAATAAACTGCACTTCTTGATTGAGAAGCTGTGAATTCAGATTGCAAGGAGTGAGGTCCAGGCTGGATAAATTGCACTGAGTACATTTGACACTGTGTCTCTCATTGAATGCAACTATAACCCCTGCTTTGAGGACTCAGTGTAGAGAGAATCCTGGTGGCTTTTGTCCTCTCTTTTTCCTCTCCCTGCTTGGCCCCGAACGCAGACATAGTTGCAGGAAATGCAAAGCAGAACAAGTATGCTAAAGCCCAACCTATCTGGCCACAAGATAGAAAGGGGGACCCCTGTGAATTGGAAAATGTTGTAAAGATTGCAGAGAGGAGAGAGTTTAAGGAAGAAATTTCACACAATGGTGTTTGAACAACTGGGTTTCCCCCCTAGCTGCACAGGCATAGATATGACCCTAAACATCCTACCATTGGCTTTGCAAACTGATCTAGGGGTAAACCATGGCCCGGGTCCAAGACTGGCCACTGGGTGGCGCTCACACAGGACAGATCTGAGTAGCACTATAAAGGCTTTGAAAGCTGCACTGATTGGAACTGCCCACCAAAAGCAGGTGGGAACTTGCTAACTTTGTCAATTGTCTGCGACCAAAAAACTCTGCATCTCCGTAGTGTTTAAACACTGCCTCGAACCCCTAACATAACATTCAAAATGTGCAGGATACAATCCAAAATTACTCAGTATATGGAGAAACAGAAAATCTCAAAATCTCACAATGGAAAAGTCATTAATAGATGTCAATCCTGAAATGACACTGATTTGGGGATAACAGAATTTAAAGTAGTTGTTACTACCTTGGGATGAAACGGAAAGAGAGGTAGAGATGGAGATAGAATGTAAGATAGATAAGAAAGATATAGATAGAGAGATAGAAAAAGAAAGATAGTTAGTAGAAATAGGCAGAGAGATACAGAGACATAAACATAAAGAGATAAGAGAGAGATGGTAGGAAAGAGGAGAGAGAAAGAGAAGTACAGAAAGAGAAAGAGACAGAACTGGAAAGGCAGATAGAAGAGAGGGATGGATAAAACAGGAAATAGAGAAAAGAAAGAGTGTTGACCTAGAGGCAGAGAGATGGGGGGATATGAAGAGTGATGCAGACAGCAGGGGGGAGACAGAGACATAGAATGTTGGAGAGAGAGCCAGTGCAGGAGGCAGAGCTATACAGCCATGGATGGTAGTTATCTAGTCCAGGACATCGTTAGGGCTGCAGGATGCTAATTTCCTAATTTAATACTTCTTCTGCATTTATTGGTTGTAATACTCCTACGAAGAAGAACTTTCATTTATAAGCTCTGTGTTATCCTGAAGTACAGTTTGTACAGAAAGAGAAGGGAAATGTTCGATTCTTTTGTATTCCCCTTTTCAGAATGATGAGATAGTGCCTTAGCAACCTCCACAGGTGACACACTAATTTTGAGCTTCATCAGTGAGCCTGTGTGTTTTTATATATTAGGGCTTTAACATGCTTGTGTAGGTGTTGGTCTTTTGATGCTCATATTGTCCTGTGGCCAGTGAGAGACTCAGCGATTTGACTTCTGCATCCTGTGACATGACCACAGCCATCTCTCATGGCGTCTTTGCTTTCAGGCAAGATGAGATGTCACTGATCTTGTCCACCTCCTTCTCAGTCCTAGATTCAGGCATTTCTCCATTGAGCCCTAGTCTTTTAGTGAAAAATAGTACTTGATGCCACAGTACAGATTCTAGAAGAGCTCATTACTCCTGCAGGGTTATTGGTCTCTAGTTTTTCAGTTTATAGCTAAAAAAAAACCCTCTGTTTTAGAAAGAACAGATTCAAATTATAGATCGTAGGGATTTTATTAAAATTTCTAATTTTTACATCTGCATTTTCCCTTACGCTGAAATCATAATTCCTAACAGTGTCAAGTAAAATTATAAAAATATAAATAGAAACAATTTTATAATTATCACTGACAACGCTAGGCCCAGAGGATGTAATTTAATCTTTTTTTCCTTTTTCTTCACTCTCTCCCTCACTATCGCTCTCTCAGGATGCAATGTGTTCCATGAATATATTCTAGCCCCAATAACGCCCTCTTTTCATTACTGTAGCTCTATACTTCTTTTTACATTCTGGTGGAGTAGTTTTCTTTTCTTACTTTTTTAAGAATTTTCTTTCCACTCTAGTGTGACACCATTTTCTCCTTTCTCACCTTTAAACCACGATTCTGTCTAGCAGGGATGTGCTGGGACTCCACAGCACTGAGCTCCTTCCTGCATAGTGACCTGGAATGTTCTCTTGCAGAGCTGCTGCTGCGACACCTCATGTCCCAGCACGTGTGGTCCCCAAGGCAGAAGGAAGAGCAGCCCGAGTCCCCTCCCTTCCTCCTTTCTCAGCTGTCTGTTAGGATGGCAGAAAATGAACCACATGAGAGAGAGGCCAAAACAAAGATGGAGAGGGCATTTTTCTACGTGCTGTAAACATGTGTCCAAACACATTTATAAAAGCGGGGGTTCAAATCTCTGTATGCGTGACCTCAATTCTCCCATGATTTCACTATACTTGTTTGATCACCTATATACCCATCTGTGAATCCAAGTAAATAGCAGATGTGGGTACACTTCCTAAGGGGAGGGCCGCCTAAGAAAACACAGGATGCCCAAGGAAATCTGAATTGAAGATAAACAACAAATAGTTCTTTAGTTCAAGTATGTCCCAAATATTGCCTAGCGCCCTACACTTTTTTTCTTTACTAACTTTGGCAACCTTATGCGAGGTGTCCTTTTTACATGAGGATGAAGAGAAATCGTCTAACACATGGACGTGATACATACACACCCACACACATTAATTTCTCTTTGAGGAGAGTCAGATGTAGACCAACATAACTGATCCTATTTCTTTTACTAAAGCAGGTTCAGAGCTTGTCAGCTTTGCTGTGGGTGCCTCACAGTTTACTGAGAGAGGTGAAAAGGAAGTTGGTTCAGGGTGGGCGAGAATACAGAAGCTGCATCACAGGACAAGCCCATGGCAGCAGCGAGAACACTGAACCCTGAGTTACAGGGAAGTCCCCTGACTCAGGACCGCTCCTTGCACCAGGGAACATGGAGCTGCATCCATGGCTCCCCTGCCCCCTCCTTCACCTGAGGCTGTCCCTTCCTCTGCTCTGGGCTCTCAGGGCTCCTGGCTCCTCCTCTTCTGCAGAGGGCCTGCTCTCAGCCTACCCCAGGAGGCTGTCAGGAAATGGGCTGAGCAGAGAGGCAGGGCTCCCCACCCAGGCCTCCCCCAGCCCCACCCACTCTGGGTCATCAGCTGGGTGGTCTTCTAGGAGAGCCCCTCACTCCCTGCTGCCTGTGACAGCTGTGCAGAGCCTGGCTCTGAGTCCCTCCTTATGTGCTGGGGTCCCTGTCTTTTGAGCAGGACTGGAGTGTGAGAGGGTGTCTGCCCCTCCTGTCGTCTGTCCCTTTCCTTCTAAGGCTAGAGGAGGACGGCATGCTGTGGACTCTCGCCTTCCTTCTAGCTTTCTTGGCTCCTGGTAAGTGTGCTGCCTGGATGCTCCCAGGATTTTTCTCTCTTTTTTGGGCAATGGGAGGCCACACGAAGGAATTCCTATTACCGCTTCCTCATTACTTTTCATTGTTCCCTTTGCAGCCACTTGGATATCTTCCAATGTGGAAGGGACACAGACGTCAATCACCAAGCAGGCTGGGTCTTCAGTTGTATTCACTTGTGATAGTAAACAAAGGATCACCTACGTCCATTGGTACCGACACAAGGAGGGAATGGCCCCACAACGAATTGTCTACTACCATCATCAAGACTCCAGATTAGTGTCGGATCCAGGAATCCGTTTAGAGAGATACCGTGTTTATGAAAGCACAGAGAGGAACCGTAAAATTGAAATCCGGAAGCTGGAACAAAGTGATTCTGGTGTGTATTACTGTGCTATCTGGGAGGCTCACAGTGATTCACATCTCCCCTATTCTTCACTGAAAATATTGCTTGTGGCTGCCAATAAGTCTTGACACAAAGGATAGACCAGCCCCTGCCTCACTTACCGCCCTGACTTCACTGTGATCTGAACTAGAGACACTCAGTTCAGTGCCCATCCACCACCTTTATGTCCACTGGCCTCCCTCCACTCCCAATGAGCACTTTCTCTCATCTCCAGGCCTTAGGCAAGCAGTCTAGCAGACATCATATTCTTTCCCCTCTTCTAGGAGCTGGTGGAGTTCACTTTCTCTGCTTTCTGGGACAAAGTAACCTAGGGTTGATGTGTTCAGGGAGACATTTACGAGAGCAATATGGGAAGGCTAGTGATACCTAATCATTTGTCCATTCATTATGCTGAGATAACGCCTGAGAAAGGAGCTCCTGCCTTTCTCAGGAGAATGAGAAATGATGGAAAGAAGACTTTGGACTTCATGAAGACCTCAAGCTGGTATCCAATGTTTCTTTTGGACAAACTGATGTTTCCCCTACCATACCGAACCATGGCACTGTTCACACAGTGAAAGTGTAGGAACAAAGTGATTGTTGTAGAGATGCCAAGCATTGTGTTCTATTCACTGGTCTTTTGAAGTTCAGCCTCAGCCAGAACTGTTCTGTCCCAAACAAGTAAAGCCAAAGTTCCTTTCCACCCCTCCCCCAACATTGACATGGCCAAGTCCTAAACTAGAATGAGTCTTATCAGATTAATTTTTTCCCAATAATTAAAATAAAGGGATGCTTTCCAAGAACAATCAATAAATAGTATATGTTTGAACTGAAAAGTCAAATGGGAAAAGGATGTGACTGTCATATTGGGCCAGGTTTAAGGATATAAAACTAATCCCGAAGTACAGAAATGCCAGATTCACCTGTGTGTGGTCTCTTGTGTATTGGATCCTCCAGCTTTCTACCGGATCTCTTGACCTTGACTCTAGCTTAGAGTCAATAGCTCCTAGAACAATAGTTCTCAAACTGTGGTCCAGGGACTGCATCAGAAGCACCTGGAAAACTTTGAATAAAAGTGCAGGTTCTGGGCAACATCCAACACAATAAATCAGAAATGTAGGATGAAGGCTGAAAGTGTGTATTTTTCAAAGACCTCCGCAATGATTCTTATTCAGATTGATTTGTAAGAACTTCTGTCCTGGCAGGAATAGATAAGGTGACCTGTCTCCCTATGAAATGGTCCAATTCCCAGCCTGACACAACAATGCATTCTAGAAAGGTGCTCATGAGCTTCTTCCCAACACACAAAGCCCTCCTCTCTTAATGCACCCTTGATGCTGCTGCCCTAACAGGTAATCAGGTAATCACATTACTCTATAATTCCACAAGAACCACAAGTGGAAACTTCAGTTCCTCTCACTTCTGTGACCTCAGGCAAGAAGAATTGTACACTAAATGAACCAACTTGAACTTGCTCTACTGTTCCAGGGACCATGTATTTTACCTATTTTGCAGCTCTATGAAAGCTTTTTCCTTACATTGAAGCATTGACATATTCTCATTTATATTCTTCTAATAGTGTTAAGGCTTTATTCTGCACATTTTTTCTTTAATCTTCTTTGAACTGAATTTTTGTTTATGAGATAGAAGTAGGAATCTGAATGTGGACATCCAATTTCTCCCCCAAATTATTGAGTAATCCATCATTAATCCCACAGTTTTTCATTGCCACCCCTATGATAACTAAGGTTCCATAGGCTTCACACAGCCTTTTTTACTCTCTCTCTTCTTTTCACTGTTTGTGTCAACTTACATGTGACAATTTCTGTAAGGAAACATCTAGAAGTGGAGTCATTGTGAATGCACAGCTTCACCTTTACAAATGGTGCAAATAGACACAATTTGTAAAGGTGACAATAGACAAATACCAAATTTTGTCTATTCCTATGCCAGGAATACAGTATTTTAATAAGTATAGCTGTATAACAATTCTTGCTTTTTGGTAAGCAAGTTTTCTTGTTTTTTTTTTTTCAAAACTCCCTTGGCAATAATTTATGCATGAATAAACTCTAAATATATGTACCTTTATTTATTTGTAAAGTGATAAGTTACACGAAGTATGGTAGAACTGCTTTGTGTCTGATCCTGGAGCTGTTTACAGACACAGATGCAGACAAAGAAAAACCAGACTCGGTGAACTAGATTTTGGGTAAAACATCCTACAATTTTTCCCACTCTGAATGCATGTCAAAATGGTCCTATTGGACGGCAGATAGGCCTGCTGTAAATAGAAAGACCCCAGATGGAGGGGAAGGGAGTTCACGGCCATCCTTGAGGTGACTTACCCTATTCCAGATTGAGCCTGTGGACTTGCCAGACACAGCTGTTTCTTTTCCTTCTACAGTCAGTGTTAGGAGGCAGCTAGCATCAGAAAAGGAAAAGGAAGAAGGGCAGACCCTCAAGCCAAAGAGAACCTTGGTAGCTGCTAGGGACTTAGCCAACAGATTGCCCATCCGAGGACAGTTGGCCATGAGCAAGACCCAAGGTCTCATCTGGAGTCCCAAGTTTGTTACCACCCAAGGGGGTATTGTCTGCTTGTTGCAAAACATGCCAATTGCTGAAAGGCAAGGTGGTAGGAGAGAAAAGGTTTTATTACAGCTTTCCAGTGAGGGAGAAGATGGTCAACTAATGTCCAAAGGAATCATCTTACAGAACAAAGACTACAAGCCAGTTATATATGGGGCTGGTCTCTGAGTGTGGGAGACATCAAGTCTTAGTTCCTGATAATCTTTTGTTTTACTGGATATACATCAGAGACCAGAGCAATGCCCTATACCTTGATTTGGTTTAAAGACAATAAGAAAAAAATCTCCAATGTATATAGTAAATGTTATCCTTTACATGAATGGCACCAATATATGATTTGTTAAAATAATTTCCTGTGTTCAAAAAGACTAAGGTCTCTCTATTAAGGTTTTCTTAACTGTTTATGTTTTCACGTTGATTGAATGGATAACTAAACATTCCTTGCAATTTGACCAAGTGTTTTAAAAGTGTTTAATATTTTTGATAAACTTTGCTCAAAATTAAAGTCTTTCTTTTGATCAGGGAAACTTTGAGAATTTTCAATTAGCCCTGGGACTTCTCAAATAGTTTGCTCTCTCTCTTCCTATAAGATGTTAAACTAATTAGACTTATTTGGTATGAAAATTATATGGGAAGCATTATCAAATAAATGGTGATAAACTTTCACAGATGATATATAATGTAGGTAAATGTTATTGATGTAAGTGTTTTAAAAATTATATAACATTCATAAAATCCTGATCTGTAATGATTATAGCCATAATTCTACTTATTATTTCAAAGTGTTGTATGGCACAGAAATAACCAAATTTCTTTGTCAATTGCCATTTTTAAGTCTTTTGTCATTTACAGAGAGTTGCGTTTTACTCTGCTTTTCCAAATGTATTCTTCCTCAGAGATATTGACAGAAAAGGCTCTGGAACCTACTTTGGACTCCAGGTTTTTGATCAACTATCAGATCATAAAACTGGACTAGGTTAAAAAAATTACAGAACTCTAGTACAGGAACTGATGACTTCCTGAAACAGCTAATAAAAGATCAAGATCAAGCATTGATTATATGGGACCGAATGAACTGATGAGGATCATTAAAATTTTTGTGATGTTTTGTTTGAAATATTGCAGATTTTTTAAATGTTTTGTTTGTTCAGGTTTATGAAAAGGTTCTCTCTTTCCTCTTAAGAGAAAACTATGACTTATAGCAATTTGAAAGTTATAGTTTTGTAATCAGATTTGAAACATTTATCTTTTTCTCCCTAACAGATCCCACCAGAATTTTGACACTCTTAGTGAGAGAATATTTCTTACTTCATGGTAATGGAGTTATTTGCATAAGTTCAATAGGAATCTATTCTCCTTATAACAGGACAAAATTGAAAACATTGGTCATATTACCAAAGCTTTTACTGGAATGTTGTATTTGAGAGAAACATGCATAGACTCAGATATGACCAGATGCCTTTTGAGAAACGAAGATTGAACTTTACGAAATAAAGTCGCTTGGAAATATTGGCTTGGTTCTTTGCTTACAGGGTTCCCATAAAACTTACCAGGTGAGTAAAGAAGGTCACTTTTCTGGCAGGTAATTCACCCAAATCTCTAGGTATTGCAGGTTGAATCTGAAAAGTCCTTGGGTTGGCTTTCCTAGCCTCAAAATACCTTTGAAGTTCAATCTGAGATATCTTATAAAAAGTTCGAGCAAAGCAAATTTGAAAGAGGCTGTAAGATCAGCTATGAGTCTTGCTTTATGTATGTAAATAATAGGGCCAGGTTTGTTGAAACTAGACATTTTAAAAACCAGTTAATTTTAATTTGCTGTAATTGGTAAAAATGATTGTGATTTTAGAGATAAAAATTATATTTCAGAAGAAACTATAGTACATATTCGTGGATATTAGTTTCTAGTTTTGTTAATTGCCCTTAATGGTTTCTTTTCTGTCTATAATCTAGGGGGGATCCTGAATTCTTCTTGTCTCCTGAAACATCTAGCTACAAATCTCCAAACTAAAATTTTCAAATTTTTCCATCATTTTCATTAGGAATTGTTGAGAACAGCAACCACTCTGTTTCCTGAAGCTCTGCAAACTGAAGCTGGCTAAGTTAATATACACTTAAAAGAGATCACCACAATAGCATGCCTGTTGTTATGTAAGACACTCAAAAGGATACCTGGACACCAGATAACATAATCAGAAAATTTCAAGCTGCAAAAGATGCTTCAACCCTGACATCTAGAAACCTTCTTGAGGGACTGTCCCATGGGCAGGTAAACTGGTTTATAATTTACTCCAACAACTCATGTTGTTTTTCTTTTTGTTTCCAAAGAAATACTTATTAAATATCAGATTTCTTGCTTCCACAATATAGGCCACAGTATGGGATCCCACCCACATCACCGCCTTCTAAAATGAATTTAAATGTATTGATCTAGTATCAGAACTAAGAAATGTGTTCAGTGAAATGCAATAATCTACCAACTCAGCTTCTGGACTGTGAAACTTCTTAAAGTTTCAAAAACAGGAATGTGAGGGATCAGAATTGACCACCCAAAATGTGTCTCTTTGCCTTCATTATTTTTAAGGAGACAAAGGCTCTGAAAGAAACTTTGACCCTCCCCACTAATTACCTAAAAGATTTTAGGATAGAAGGCCTGTTCCAGGAAGAAGAAAGTACTATCAGGTAACTGTAGTGTAATGTAAAATGTGTCTCTCACCTCACCTTGTCCATAGTTGGCCCCTTTACTTTTCTATTTCCATGTAAAATGCCTTCCTCTCCTTTGAAGACCCAAACCACTACCCACAACATCCTCCTTGTTCGTTAGCTGGAGGTCATATTCAAGGTGACAGATTTTGGTATTCCTTGGAGTCACTCAGGATTCCTGGGTTTCTCTCAAGTATACCTGTTTTTAAACTTTGTTTAATTTTCTCCTATTATTCTGTTTCATGTCAATTTAATTCTTACACTAGCCAGAAGGACCTAGAGGGTAGAGGAATTGTCTTCCTCCCCTACAGCTGCATGCTTTGCTCACATAATGCTGTTTACTCTCCAGGCAACCCCGTGAGGTCCTTTTTATAGATGAAGTAAAGGAGGTGACATAAATTGCTGAAGAATACAGAACTATCATGTTCCTTTAGGGCATTTAAAATCTCCTCCTGATTGGACCTCTAGATGAAATGCTCCAATGAAGCTCAGATGGTACACATTTGTTTCTGGCAGGGATTGCTGTTCTGTGCTTGTCCCTCCCACCAAAGAAAACAGCATACCCATTGCTTTCTCAGTATTAAGTGGGAAATGAGCATGAGATTTGTCTCCAGCCAGTCCTAGCTCCATAGCATACCTCATTCTCTGTAAGTGTTGTCAATCTATAAAAGCAGAAATGAGTTTAAGGGCAAAACATTTATGTGGGTTCAAAGAATTGCAATTCAGGAAGCACAGATTTGTGTAGAAACCCAAGCAGTGTCCCAATTACAAAAGAGGGGCTGAGGGTTTTTATGAGAAAAACGAAAGGAGATGAGGTAAGTTTTATTTAAAAAGAGTCCATATGCACTAGATAAGGCAAGGCTGGTTTTTACTTGATTGATTGGTTAGTGATTTTGTCATCAGCAAAGTCTGATTTCATCATTTCTTACAAACAGGATATTCTTGTCCGTTCTGACTTCTTCAAATATTGCTAGTTTGGACCATAGTGGAAGAAAAGAAAAATATGAGAAAGAAAGTTCTTTTCAAATATCTCCTCCAGCTCTATTTAATATAACTGGTCTCAAATCGTCTGTCACCCTTTCCTTTTTGATGAAGATCCTCTCCAAAGCATCACTGATCTAACGCTGGAAAGCATTGATGGTTGATTATTGGAAAGCATTGCTGATGAACCATCAAAGCATCATTAGTCTCTTGTCTCAAAGAAAGCTCATTACCAGTATCTCCTGTCCCACATAGGAGAGAAAGGGGTTTCCTTAGGAGCCTTTTAGCTCACCTTTGAGCAATAAAAATGCCAGAGCAAACGAATGCTACTGTCAAGTTCTTTTAAGGGTAAACATTGTCTGCAGTTCCTTGAAGTCTCTCATGTGAAGTTTCACAAACATTAGTAATCATTTCAAAGCATTGAGTGACCGTTATCTGAGTGGTGTTTTTATAACATGGAGTTATGTAGAGTACATTAAGTTTCATAGCAATGAGAATTCTTGTCATAACAAACAAAACACTAAGTCCAAATTGTAGAGTAAACAGGAACTAGGAGGCAATTCATGAAGGCAGCCAGCTAAGGGGATCAAAGAACCACAGAACGTCAGTGCGTGGTGAAAAGAGTTGACAAGACCAAAGGTATTACCCTATACCAGGAGAGTCCAGTCCTTAGGTGTATAACAAAACCTCAAAGACAATTAGCAGGACTAGAATCCAACATCTACAAAAGTGCAGAAATAATTTTTCTATCCACAATTACCATCATTTTCTTTAGTCAAAGATAATCAAAGGAAAACTAATTTGTTTTTGTTAAACAAATGGGAGCTTCTGAATTCTGGAAGGATTAGATAGTGAGAAAAAGCAAACATTCCATCTTTGTTCACAGAGATATATCTTACCAAATTGTTGATAGCTTAAGAGAAAAGATTTCTTTAAATCTGGAAAAACAAAACATTAGGACACTGTCCTCAGTTCATGTAGTCTCATGTAATTAATATTTGTAATTGATCTTTTCTTAACAGTTTTATGAAGCCATCAGTTTCTGTTAGACTTCTATAATTTCTTACTCAGTTCAGTATTCTAATGTAAAATTTTATCAGAACTCTGTATTCTAGAGTAAGTGTTAGAGTAAAAAATAACTATCAATGACAGAAGACTTAACCTTTTAATGCAATTGACAAAGAAACTTTGTTATTTTTATGATACAAATTTTAAGATAGTGGCTAGAATTGTGACTGATAACATATACCAAGGTATATTAGAATTTTGCAAATTTTATATGTTTTAGAACACATATTAATAATATTCATCCACACAATATAATCTAAGATGGATTAACATCATTTATTTAACAATGCTTCTCATGTAACTTAACATATTAAATAGTTTAATATCTCCCTCTTTCTACTAGGAGGGAACAAATTCTTTGAGGCAAGAAGTTCCAGGGGCCATCTAGAAAACCCCAAATTTAGTTCCATGTCAAAAAGTCTTCATTTAGAATTTGATTTGGGGAATTTTGTCAAAAATATCAAAATATTTTAAAACACTTGGCCAAATAGGGTCATAGAACACTGTAAAACAATGTTTACTTATTTACTTAACCTTGGTAACAATTAAAGGTTTTCATACAAATACAGAAAATTAAATATTTGTAAGGAACCTCCAAGATCTTGTGATTAAAGACCTGATAAAAATAATACAGGTCATTATTTTGATGAAACATAATTACTTCCTGACAAATTTACTTTCTTAACAAAAAATATCTCTATTTCTTAGAAGATCTTTTACTGAAAACATACATTTTCTCATAGCATATTTTTTTTTAATGTGGGACAAGGAATGTTTACTAATAGACCCAAACATCTTTAAGTTTTTCTGTAATAAAGCCCAAAGTAGGCAATCTTAAACTTGTTTAGTAATTTTCAATAATTTATCTTCTTTGGAAATGATCTAGACATTCAGTGAATTTCCATCGTTTAATGTAACTTAGCAAAATTCTAGTTTCAAGCTGCAAATTGATTTTTAAGTACATATACCATAACACATACTTATTGTGAAAAATTTCACCTAAAAACTGTTTAATATTACCTACATCTATTTAGTTTACTTGTTCCCAATAATTATGTTAAGATTACCTACAAAAACTTCATGAGACATTAAAGTCAGCCATCAATGTTGTTGCTGCCACATTTTGTAACAGAAATAACATGAATTTATTTAACTTTTAGTAAATTGAAGTAGAACAGAAGCTTCGTGTCTAATGCTGATCATTCCAAAGACAACAAACAAATTAGCATTAATCCCAAATATTTCCTAGATCGTGTGATCCTAAAACTCGTTCAGGTTAGTTTCTATTATATTTTTGAGAGTGCACTCAATATAATGTGTGTTTTAAGCCATTAAATAGAGCTATTTTAGAAATAATACCATCCAGAAGTAGAAAAATATCACATCTATATGACATAAATGTATATACACAGACATACATAGGGACCCCATAGCTATTGTTTTAAAGTTACCACCATGAATCATATATACTAATACAAAGCTCGCTAGTTATGAAAGAAAGTTGATTTCAATTTGTGTTTCTGGAAGATGGAATGAGTTAAGGTTATCTGCATAACTGGTTAAAGCTTTTCTTCAAATATTTGTAGAAAAGGCACTTAGGATGCCACATTTTGGGTAATGGTGCTTCTCTAGCCATTTGGCTCTTTTTTCTTTCAGTCTTAGAACTTGGTAATGGTCTAGAAAACAGTTTCAGGAGAAGTTACAAACTTTTTGAAATAAATAGGGGTGGTTTTTGAGATTGATAAAGGAGAATGAATCAAATCTGAACTGCCTCTAGAGATGGATTTCCAGTTTTGCAAAGATCTGTAAGATAAGGACAGTTGCTTTCAATTCCTCAGAAATTGGATTGTAACTTAAACAACGTCATAGGTTAATCCACCTGTCTATATCCACCTGTCTGTATGTACGTTGGCCAAATTTCTCACGATAAGTTATTATATCCTTTCAAATATCTTGTCAACTTTCAGCTGGGACAAAGATTAAATATTTCTGTCAGTAATGAACAATTCCTTTAAAATTTAATTTTACTTTCCCCTTGATTGTTTAAGGGAATAGAATAGCAGTTTACCAGAAAATGTCTCAAAGTTTTGTGAACTCTGAGAAGGACCCATACAGGACCCTACCTTTGAATGTAGTTATGGAGATGTCTGTAAAGTCATTAACTTAATTGTCTTTTGTATAGTCTTTCTTTTAGGTTTCTCTTTCATTTCAATTTTTCTTTAGCTTTTTTGCAATGAAACTTTCAATAAGGCTTTTTTGGCATTTTGAAACCTTTGCTTTCTAGTGCACTTCTTAAATGATCTTATCTAATTAGAATATTTCTTCTAATGAACAATGTGATTTCCCTGAGTCTAGTCGCAGTTTGGTAGGACCATAACCACAAATGGAATTTAACCCCCATTTCTACTCAGTGACATATGGCTACAAAAAGCTTGCAAACAACATTTCTGTCTTACTTATTTTGGGGCCCCCAAAATAATGGATATTGATCCAAGCTTGCAGGACACAAAATGAGATTAGCAAGATCTTGAGGTTTTTTTGTAAATATTCATAGCTTCTGAGACGATGGTTTTTAAACAGGTGTGTCAGATTGTACCCTTTAGAAATTAAAGTTTTCATTTAATTTGTCTAGTCCACTGTTCTCAAATATAGTGCATAAAACCCCCCAAGTTTTGGAAGCTCAAAACAGCTCCAAAGTGGCCATTATAATTTTAAATCATCTTTAGTACTCGGTCCACTGGGACAAAAATTTATAAGAGGATGGGCCATAGTTCTTAAATATTAACCTAGCTATAGTTTCTGAGGGAAGAACTTCTCAGGAACTTTCAGAAGATGAAATTCCCACGTTAAAGCATGGCCACACAAAGAGTCAAGGAGACAGAGAGATGTTGGTTGCAAGCCACAGGTTGTTACATGTTCCTCTAACCAACTGGCTACAGCTGTTTGGACCAATAACACAATTTCCCTGATAGTTAATGATGTTTAACATCTTTTCACTTGCCTATTGGTCGTTGGTATATTTTCTTTGTAGAAATCTCTGTTCAGATCTTTTTCCCATTTTTTAATTGGTTGTTGTCTTTTTGTTGTTGTTAATACATAAGAGTTCTTTGTGTATTTTGGATATTAACCCATTATCTAATGGATAGTTTGCAAATACCTTCTCCCAATTGTTAGGTTGTATTTTCGTTTTGTTGATGGTTTCCTTTGCTGTGAAGAAGGTTTTGAGTTTGATGAAGTCCCATTTGCTTATTTTTTCTATTGTTTACCTTGCCCAGCCAGACATGGTGTTTCAAAAAAAATGTTGCTAAGACCAATGTCAAAGAGCATACTGCCTTTGTTTTCTTCTAGAAGTTTCATAGTTTTAGGGCTTACATTCATGTCTTTAACCCGCTTTGAGTTGATTTTTTTTTTTTTTGCATGATGTAAGCTAATGGTCAACTTTCATTCCTTTGCACGTGACTGTCCAGTTTTCCCAATGCCATTTATTGAACACACTTCCTGGTCTCCATTGTATGCTCTTGGAACCCTTGTTGAAAATTGGCTATCCATAGATGTAGGGGCTTACTTCTGGGCTCTCAATTCTGTTCCATTGATCTGTGTGTCTGTTTTTGCACCAGTACCATGCTGTTTTGGTTACTATGGCTTTGTAGTATATTTTGAAATCAGGGAGTCTGATACCTCCAGCTTTGTTCTTTTCCCTCAGGAGAGCTTTGGCTTTTTGGGGTCTTTTGTTGTTCCATATACATTTTAGGATTATTTCTTCTATTTCTCTGAAAAATTTTGCTGGAACTTTGATAGAGATTGCATTGAATCTATAGATTAGTTAAGGAAGTATGGACATTTTAACTATGTTAATTCTCCAATCTGAGAGCATGTAATATCTTTCCATTTTTTTGTGTCTTCTTCAATTTCTTTCAACTATGTTTTATAGGTTTTGATGTACAGATATTTTGCCTCTTTGGTTAAGTTTATTCCCAGGTATTTTACTCTTTTTGTTGCAATTGTAAATTGGATTGGCTTCTTAATTTCTCTTTCTGCTACTTCGTTGTTAGCATATAGAAACACAAGTGATTTTGTGTGCTGACTTTGTATCCTGTAACTTGACTGTATTCATTTATTATTGCTAAAAGTTTTTTAGTGGATTCTTTAGGGTTTTCTATATATAAAATCATGTGGTACACAACAGTGGTAGATTCACTTCTTCTTTTCAAATTTGGATCCCTTTTATTTCTTTTTCTTGCCTGATTGCTCTGACCAGGACTTCGAATACAATGTTAAATAAGAGTGGTGAAAGTGGGCATCCTTGACTGGTTCCTGTTCTTAGAGGGATAGCTTTCAACTTTTCTCCATTGAAAATGATATTCATTGTGGGTTTATCATATGTGGCCTTTATTATGTTGAGGTATTTTCCTTCTATATCCATTTTATTTAGTTTTTATCATAAATGGATGCTGCATCTTGTCAAATGCTTTCTCTGCAACTATTGAGATGATCACGTGGTTTTTATTCTTCATTTTGTTAATGTTGTGTATCGTATTGATTGATTTGCAGAGGTTGAGACATCCCTGCATCCCCGGAATAAATAACACTTGATCATGATGTATGATCTTTTTAATGTATTGTTGTATTCGATTTGCTAGTATTTTGTTAAGGATTTTTGCATCGATGTTCATCAGTGATATTGGGCTGTAATTTCCTTTTTTGTGTGTGTTGTCCTTGTCTGGTTTTGGTATCAGGATAATGCTAGCTCCATAAATGAGTTAGGAAGCTTCCCCTCCTCTTCAATTTTTTGGAAGAGTTTGAGATGGATAGGTATTAAATCTTCTTTGAAGGTTTGGTAGAATTCACAAGGGAAGCCATCTGGCCCTGGGCTTTCACTTTTTGGGAGGTTTTTGATTACTGTTTTGATCTCCTTACTGGCGATTGGTCTATTTATATTCTCTACTTCTTCTTGGTTCAGTTTGGGAAGGTTTATGATTCTAAGAATTTATCCCTTTCTTCTAGATTATTCGACTTGTTGGAATATAACTTTTCATAGTATTCTCTTTTAACCGTTTGTATTTCTGAGATGTCCATCGTAATTTCTCCTTTTTCATTTCTGATTTTATTTTTCTGAGCCTTCTCTCTTTTTTTCTTGGTGAGTCTAGCTAAACGTTTTCAAAGAATCAACTCTTGCTTTCATCAGTATTTTCTATTTTTTTAGTCTCTATTTCGTTTATTTATGGTCAGAATTTTAGTATTTCCTTCCTTCTGATGATTTTAGGCTTATTTTCTTCTTCTTTTTCCAGTTCCTTTAGGTGCACTGTTAGATTGTTTATATGGGATTTTTCTTGTTTGTTGACATAGGCATGAATTGCTATAAACTTCCCACTTTGAACCACTTTTGCTGTATCCCATATATTTTGTCATGTCGTATTTTCATTTTCATTTGTCTCCAGGTGTTTTGTGATTTCTCCTTTGATTTCTTCATTGATGTATTCGTTGTTCCATAGCATTTTATCTCCACATTTTTGCAGCTTTTCTGATTTTCTTCCTGTAGTTGATTTCTACTTTTATACCTTGGTGATCAGAAAAGATGCTTGGTATTATGTCAATCCTCTTAAATTTATTGAGACTTATTTTGTGGCCTAATATATGATCAGTCCTGGAGAATGTCCTGTACGCATTTGAAAAGAATATGTATTCCATGGTTTTTGGATGGAATGTTCTATATATTTCTAAGTCTGTCTGGTCTAATGTGTCATTTAAGGCCAATATTCCCTTATTGATCTGTTTGGATGATCTATCCATTGGCATATGTGAAGTGTTAGAGTCCCCCACTATTATTGTGCTACTGTCTATTTCTGCTTTTATGTCTGATAGTAATTGCTTTATAGATTTAGATGATCCTATGTTGCGAACATAGATATTTAAAAGTGTTATATCCTCTGGTTGGATTGTCCCCTTTATCATTACGTAGTGACCTTCTTTGTCTCTTGTTATAGTTTTTGTTTTAAAGTTTATTTTGTCTGATATAAGCATAGCTATCCCTACTTTCTTCTCTTTGTCATTTGCATGGAGTATCTTTTTCCATCCTTTCATTTTCATTTTGTGAGTGTCTTTATGTCTGAAATGTGCCGCTTGCATGGAATTTATATATGGGTCTTGTTTTTTATCCAATTGACCACCCTATGCCTTTTGATTAGACCATTTAGTCCATTGACATTTAAAGTAACTATTGATAAATGTGTGTTTATTGCCACTTTTTAATTTTTTTCTAGGTGTTTTAGTAGTTCTTCTCTGTTCCTTTCTTCTTCTCTTGCTCTCTTCCCTTGTGGTTTGATGGCTTTCTTTAGTAATATGTTTCATTTATTTCCTCTTAATTATTTGTTTATCTGTTATAAGTTTCTGGTTTGTGATTACTGTGAGGATCCTCTGTAATATTCTACATATATAGCAATCTATATTCAGATGATGGTCTCTTTAGCTTGACCTCTTTCTAAGAGCTCTACTCTTATTCCTCTCTTCCCACATTTTATGTTTTTGAAATCATATCTAATCTCTTATTTTGTGCATGTCTATGTATTACCCTCTTATCATTGAAATCGGTGATTTTATTAATTTTGTCTTTTAACGTTTATATTATCTTCATAGGCGTTTGATCTTCTACCTTTACTGTATTTTTGCCTTTACCGGTTATTTTATTGCTTGTCTTGGGTTTTTTCTTTTTTTGATATTTTTCTTATCCCTATTTGTCATCTTCTCTTTCCTACTCAAATAAGTCCCTCCAAGATTTCTTGTAGAATTGGTTTCTTGGTGATAAACTCTTTTGAATTTTGTTTGTCTGGGAAACTCTTTATCTCTCCTTCCAATCTGAATGATAACCTGTCTGTATAGAGTATTTTTGACTGTAGGTTTTTTCCTTTTAGCACTTTAAATAAGTCTTGCCACTCCTTTCTAGCTTGTAGGGTTTTAGCTGAGAAATCCACCGATGGCCTTATGGGCTTTCCTTTTTATGTCACTTATTGCCTTTCTCTTGCTGCTTTTAGGATTCTCTCTTTATCTTTAGTTTTGGACATTTTAATTATAATGTGTCTTGGTGTGGTCCTGTTTGGGTTCATCTTCCTTGGTGCTCTCTGTGCTTCCTGTACTTGGATGTGTATTTCCTTCCTTCAGTTAGGAAGGTTTGCAGCTGTTATTTCTTCAAATAGATTCTGTGCCCCTTGGTCTCTCTCTTCTCTTCCTGGGACACCTATAATATGAATGTTAGTGTGCTTGATGTTGTCCCAGACTTCCCTCAGACTGTTCTCATTCTTTTTACTTCTTTTTTCTTTTGTCTGTGCAGCTTGGGGGATTTCCTCTAGTCTTTCATCCACCTCACTGATCCATTCTTCTGTATCCTCTACTCTGCTATTGAGTTCCTCTAGTGAATTTTTCATTTGCAGTACTGTATTCTTCATTTCTGATTGGTTCTTTTTTATGTTTTCCAATTCTTTGTTGACATTCTCATTGTGTTCATCCAGTATTCTCCCAATATCAGTGAGCATCCTCATGAGTTTTTATTTGAACTCTTTGTCAGGTAGATTGCTTATTTCTATTTCATTAAGTTCTTTTTCCATGGTTTTTCTCTGTTCTCTTGCTTGGAATTTATTCCTTTGCCTCCTCATTGTGTTTCTTGTTCTGTGCCTATGTCTATGTATTAAGTGAGTCAGCTATGTCTCCAGATCTTGGAAAAGTGGCCTTATGGACAAGGTGCCTTTAGAGGCTAGACAGTGTGCTTCCCTCTCATCACCAGTCCAAATGTTCCAGGAGTGACCGCTTTGTGGGCTACTTGTGTTCTTCTGCTGCAGCAAGGTTGCTCTTAATGCAGGTACCCAGGGAGTCTAGGCTTTTGCTCCCTGGCCACCTGTTTGCAAGTTGCATTTGAGCAGTCACAGGACCATTAGCCACAAGGTCTAATAGCACATTCCTGTTGCAGTTTTCCTGTTAATTGGGTAGGTATCCAGTGCAGCTGGTTACTAGGCTCAGGGGCTTACTGTTGCTGTATGCCCCAGGCCTGTAAGCCTGTTGTGAGCTGTCTTAGGATTGAAGCTGAGTGGGCCTGGCCCCAGACATGGGAGTAACCAATTGTTTCAGGCTTTTGGAAGGTGAGGCTGATCCTCTTTGTGACTGTGAAGCAGCGGTCTTCTGCCACTGATAAGCCACAATCCCAAAGGTCCACACAGACAGTCAACAGTCCTGGCCCATGCACACTTCCTAACCCCCTTAAGCATACCCAGTCATCCCACTGCAGAAGTCCCCAACTCTCCACAATGTCCCTCACAGTTCAACTGATCCTCACAGAGGCCCTGCCCCACAGAGGTGGACACACTCACCTGCGTGCAGATGATCAAGGCACCCAGTGTATGCAGGTTGACAAGTAGCCTGAGGGCTTGCTGTTGTGTGGGGCCTGTCCCTAGGGCAGGCTGCCTGTCATGGCTAAACTGGATTAAATCTTCACTCTAGTGGGTGTGGCTGACCCCAAGGCTAAATGGCCAGGGGAAGAACCTCAATGGCGTCTGCCAGTGTCTGTGCCAGCATGCTCACACTAGGTCATACCAATGGCTGCCACCAACGTCCCAGTCTCTGGGGAGGTCCCACCTCCCACTGGCATGCACTCAGAGACCACCAGGTGAGTCTCTTTTCACCAAAGGACTGTGCAGCCTTCTTTCTGGTGATTTTAGGTTGCTCTCTGAGATGGGTGAATTTGTGCATGGGCCCTTCAAGAGCTGCTTTTTTCCAACTTTCATCTGATAGCTTTTCTGCTGGTATTCCTCACTGCAGTTATTAGCCAAGGAAGACAAATAGTATGACACTCATCTCAGTTGTGCTGAATCTGAAGGATGCTGATAACAGTCATGAGCCCCTACCCAGGTCCCCACTCCTCCAGGGAGGGCTGCATACCTTAGGATGGCACCTGCCCAACTGGCTGTCAAACTCTGCCACTGGTGATGGTGTCTTTTTTCTCTCCAGAAGGAATTTCTGCCTCTTCTACCTTATTCAGGACTTTCCCTTGTTGTGCAGGTTCTTTTGATCACATTTTCAGTTGTCTCTCTGGGGTGATTTTTCCAAGAATATTTGTCACCTGGTTGTGTTCATGGGAGGAAGTGAGTTCAGACTTTGCCTACACTGCCATATTTTCTTAAAGAGGAATCTTTGTATAAATGGGTGTAAATGATCAGCCTTATTTTTTCAGGAATCTACACTCTCCCCAAGATGCTGTCCCTGGCACCCAAGTTTATTCCTGTAGGTCAATTTCTGTGACTCTTCTATTTTCTTTTCTGCCAAGATATGTATTCCCCATCATTTCTCTAACTTCTTTTGTATTACTCAAATTGTATTACAATTAGTAGTTTCTGAACCACTTTTCTTCTTTGATTAAAATATTGGAGATTACCTTAAATTATCCTCATTCTCCTAGAGGCTATAATGTAAACAACACAGCATGATCTAACCACAGGCAGAGACAACTGCAATGATAATATGTCAGATGTATAACCTGGAGAGGAGTGGTGATATTTGATTTTGCACAAACTTATGAACATTGCTGCTTAATGAGTCCAAATCAAAGTGTACTTTGGATTGAAGTTTGAAGAGTAGTGCATTTTCTGGTCTAAGATTCCATTCATCCAACGTAAGCAAGTGTTTGACTGACTCCTCTGAGCCAGGCACAGTGCACAGCAGACATGGCAAATCTCACCTGCTCTGTCAAGACTGGAGGTTGCTCCTGCAGAGCCCTCTTCTCCTGCTGGGCTGCCATTATCTGTCTACATATATGGTAAAGCAAAGTGGTTAGGACCCAAGCCTCTTGTACAGAGAACTCCAGGTCTGACCCGTGCTCTGACACTTACTAGCTGTGTGTCAGGCCAACACCTTCTCTAGTCCATCTCCTCACGTGTACAACAGAGGTCCTGTAGTTACCTCGTGGGTTGTTGTGAGGATTCCTGAGATGATGCACATTAAGTGCTTGGTCCATTGCATGGCACACTGTGACAGCTCAGTAATGTTAGATGATAAACTACAAACAAACAAAACAACAACTAGGATACATATACACACAGAACATACACACACGCATGTACCACACACATTTGTATACCATGGCTTAGCACCACGTCTGTCATACTGTGGCTGACTGTTACAGTTTAGGTAAAGAGAGATTAAATAGATATGAAGAGACTCTTGCGAATAGTCATAGCAAATCAATTTAAATCTAAGTTTTCAATCGTGGTTCCATAGTCCCCTTGACTTACGCACTTTGGGGAGGACAGTAGCCTTATGCTTGAGCAAACAATGTCTACTGGGGGAAAAAACAAGTCCATATTTGGAGTCACTTCCTCCTCCTGCCCTTCTCCTTTAGGCTGAAGTAGCTTCCCCAAGAACGCTTTGACCACAACCACCAAAGGCAAACCAGCCAGAGGAAACCAGCACTGTACTAAGTGAACATTTGCCAGTTCAATGGTGGTTTAAATTGCTGATTTATACAAACGCTGAAAGCATCTACTAGAATGTACAGCACCAAATATTGTGGGGACTGTTACTCTCTGTGGAGATGAGAGAATATTTTGATCATCATTGTGGTGCTCACATTACCTACTAGGTGCAGGATTTTGTGTTCTTGGATGCCTGAAAGATCCTGGTGATCTTGGCTCAACTTATTTTTCATCATAACTGAAGTAGGTGACAATGACTCTGCATAATAGAAGCAACATTATATTATCTAATGAGTGCTGAAAAAGACCAAGAAGTTCTTCAAGATCACTATTTTCATATATCATATCTATCACCCAACTCCCCTCACATCCTAGCACTGTGGGAAAGTGATGTCTGTAACCTAGAAGTCCTCTTGTAAAAATCACAATTCAAATTGCAAGGCCCTCCTGAAATCTATGTTGACTACTTTTTCTCAGGGGCTGTTTTTATTCAGCCCCACGAATGGGTTCAGAGGAAAGGGTACAACTTTCGAGTGGTCATCTCTGGACACTGGGATCATGGAGATTTTTTTTTCCTACATCATTTCTGTACCCCTCAAATTGTCTAGTAGAAAACACGTATGTATTTTATTTTAAAATTTATTTTTAAGTACAATTCACGTTTCATAATATTAAAACTATCTCTGCATATTATTGAGCACTTAGAGACCACGTGTGGAATTTGGTGATTAGAAAGGACTGTCATGGGCTCTGTTGTGACCACTTTTCCTCCTCTTTTCTCGTCCAACTTTTGTTGTTTTTACAAAACAAAACCGGTTTCCTTTTCTTATTCCTACCTATCCCATTTTCCAAGTTAGAGACAATTGTGATGTTAGGGTGGCTTATTGGGCTTCAAAATCTCTTTTTCCCCAAGTTGTGCAGATAGGAAGCTTTACAGATAGCAGTAAAAATGCTTATCTCTTTTTTTTGCCATTGACGGAGAACTTTTAAAATTATTTTTACTATTTTATGAAGTCACGGTGGTTTATAACATTGTGTAAATTGCAGGTGCACATCATGATATTTTGGCTTCTATATAGACTGCATTGTGTTCACCACCAAAAGTCTAGTTTCTATTTGTCACCACATATATGTGCTCCTTTACCCCTTTTGCCCTCCTCTCACCCCCTTCCCTGCTGGTCACCGTCAATCTGTTCTTATCTATGTGTTTGTTTATTTTGAACATATGAGTTAAATCATGCAGTATTTGCCTTTCTCTTAATTATTTAACTTAGTATTGTACCGTTCATCCATGTTGCCATAAATATCACAATTTCATGTTTTCATGAGTGAGTAATATTCCACTGTGTATATATACCACATCTTCCTTATCCATTCATCCATTGATGGGTACTTCGGTTACTTTCAAGTCTTGGTTATTGTGAATAATGCTGCAAAAACATACATTTGCATATATCTTTTCAGATTGGTGTTTTCATGTTCTTTGGTTAAATACCCATGAGTGGAAGAGCTGTATCATACAGTAGTTCTATTTTTAAATTTTTGAGAAATCTCCATAGTGTATCCCATAGTGGCTGCCCCAGTTTGCATTCCTTCCTGCAGTGTATAAGTGTTCCTTTTTCTCCACATCCTCTCCAACACTTGTTATATTTCTTCTCTTTTTAATAATTGCCATCTTCACGGGTATGGATGCTGTGATAGCGCATTTAGCTTTGATTTGCATTTCCCTAATGATTAGTGACATTGAACACATTTTCATGTGCCTGTTGGCCATCTGTACGTCTTCTTTGGTTAAAAATGTCTGTTCTGGTCATCTGCCCATTTTTTGATCAGGTTGTTTGTTTTTTGGTTTTGAGTTATATGAGTTCTTTACATATTTTAGAAATTAACCCTTTATCTGATATCTAATTTGCAAATATATTTTCTCAGATAGTGTGTTGTCTTTTCATTTTGTGGATGATTTCTTTTGCCATGAAAAAGCGTTTTCGTTTGATGAACACCCATTTGCTTACTTTTTCATTTCTTTCCCTTGCCTGAGGAGACATGATATTCTCAAACATACTGATAAGATTGATGTCAAAGAGTGAACTGCCTATGTTTTCTTCCAGGAGTTTTATGTTTTCAGGTCTTACATTATAATCTTTAATCCATTTTGAGTTAATTTTTCTGTGTGGTGTAGAATAATGGTCAATTTTCACTCCTTTGCATGTAGCTGTCCAGTTTTCCCAACACCACTTATTGAACAGACTTTGCTTTCTCCGTTATCTGTTCTTAGCTCCTGTATTGAAGATTAGCTGTCCATAGATGTGTGGTTTAACTTCTGGGCTCTCAATTCTCTTCCATCGATCTGTGAGTCTATTTTTCTGCCAGTATCATGCTGTTCTGATTATTCTAGCTCTGTACCATATTTTGAATTCAGTGAGCATGACACCTCCAGCCCTATTCTTTTTTCTCAG
Organism: Equus quagga; assembly: GCF_021613505.1. Classification (NCBI taxonomy): domain Eukaryota; kingdom Metazoa; phylum Chordata; class Mammalia; order Perissodactyla; family Equidae; genus Equus; species Equus quagga. The sequence continues at coordinate 34,837,955 of NC_060274.1, read as the reverse complement.
AATAGCTTTGGTTATTTGCAGTCTTCTGTTTTTCAACTTAAATTTTAGGATTGTTTGTTCTATTTTGTTGAATAAATGTCATTGGGCTTCTGATTGGTATTGCATTGAATATATAGATTGCTTTAGGTAGTATGGACATTTTAAGTATGTTAATTCTTCCAATACATGAGTGCAGAATGTCTTTCCATTTCTTTCTGCCTTCTTTGATTTCTTTCAATACTGCCTTATAGTTTTCAGTATATAGATCTTTCACTTCCTTGATTAAATTTATTCCTAGGTATTTTATTCTTTTTGTTGCAATTATAGATGGAATTGTATTCTTGATTTCTCTTCCTGCTAGTTCGTTGTAGTTGACTAGAAACACAACTGATTTTTGTATGCTGATTTTGTACCCTACAGTAATTTATTGTTTTCATTTATTATTTTTAATAGTTTTTTAGTGGATTCTTCATGGTTTTCTATATATAAAATCATGTGATCCATAAGTTGTGACAGTTTTTCTTCTTCCTTTCCAATTTGGATACCTTTTATCTTCTCTCTTGCCTAATTGCTCTTGCAGGATTTCCAATAGATTGTTGAATGAGTGGCAAAAGTGTGCACCATTGTCTTCCACCTGTTCTTGGATGATAGCTTTTCAGGTTTTTACCATTGAGTAGGGTGTTAGTTGTGTGTTTGTTTATACAATCTTTATCGTGTTGAGGTACTTTCCTTCTATACCTATTCTATTGAAAGTTTTTATCATAAATGGATGTTGGATCTTGCCAAATGCTTTCTCTGCAGCTGTTGAGATGATCACGTGATTTTTATTCTTCATTTTTTAATGTGGTGTATCACACTGATGAAACTGTGGATTTGAATTACCCTTCCATTCCTGGAGTAAATCCCACTTGATTCTGACATATGATCTTTCTAGTGTACATTTGTCTTCAATTTGCCAACATTTTGTTGAGAATTTTTGCATCTATCTTTGTCAAAATATTGGCCTCAATTTTCTCTTTTGTGTCATCCTTTTTCGGTTTTGGTATTAGGGTAACGTTGATGTTGTAAAATGAGTTAGGAAGCGTCCCTTTCTCTTCAAGTTTTTGGAAAAGTTAGAGAAGAATAGGTATTAAATCCTCTTGAAATGTTTGGTAGAATTCACCTGAGAAGTCACCCACTCCCGGACTTTTTGGGAGAAGAGGTTTTTGATTGCTCTTTCAATCTTCAGTTTTGGAAGCTTGTTTGGTCTGGAAATTTACCCATTTCTTCTTGGTTATCTGATTTGTTTTCATTTTATTTCTAATTTCATACAATGAGGTTGGAAAAGATGCGTGACAGGAATTCAAATTTTAGTTTAAATAAAAATCTATTATTCTTAGGGTATAGAATTCTGAATTCTTTAAATTTCTTTAATTTATTAGAAAATTAATGTCATCACAGAAATGATTTTTCATTTGGCATTGCCTGGTAAAGAATCCTTAATATTGGTAAAATGGCTTTATTTTAAATGAAAAACTTTGTTCACATTTCTCAAGGACATTTGTGTTGGCATATTTGCATTTCAGTAACTGAAGAGTTTCTTCCTTTCAGAAATACATTCCAAAATTGCTAACGAAACAGCCCCTGTGTTTGTGAGAACAAAAGGACCTTTCCTTTGATGCAATCTCAGAAGTTTTAACACCATTGAACACCTGGAAAGAAAAAAAAGTCTTAATTGTCTGAGTGCTTTTCCTAGTGATTTAGAAAAGTAGTTGGTTGACAAGTCAGACCTGATTTCTTATCCTTTCTCTTTTACAACAATGCTTTTCATTGATTACTGCCTGGTTATAAACCGATGTTTGGGTCAGTTTATCTGAGGAAAACATAAAATATCTGATGCCACCAAACTTATATTCAAGGACTTCTGAAAGAACCCAGAAGATCAAATTGCCAGGACACAGTTATTTAACTGCTACTCACATCATGAAGCTTATGAGAAAGCTGAGTTTTTGTAGAAGCTGTAACCAGTGTGGTAACTCTGGTCAAGAAATTTGGAGAAGGGACTAAGCTCGTGGTAACTCCCTCTGGTAAGTAATATTTTTCTATTTTTACTCTAGAAATGAAAAACTGGTACATGTTTTTTAGAAAAAACAATTAAGGATCACTGTTATCTAACTGCCACATAATTGGCTTCAGCATATGAAAAGCAAGTTTGCAGCTACTAGTCACTCTTTATGAAAACAAAACTACTTCATAAATGGTTTGTTCACTTCCCTGATTGTAACCATATTGAAATGATACTTTTAGAATACACACACACACAATTACAGATTCAGGATAGAAATTAAGATATTTTTGGACGATATCCATAAACCATTGGTATAAGTTATTGGTTCAAGATACTTATCTTATAGACAATCTTTTAAGTGAGAGACACTTTGATTAATTACCTCTTCTTTATGTTTTCAGATAAAACATAGTACTCTTTTGTTGAAATAACAGGCAAAACCTATGTTATTGGTTTTTATCTCATTCCTAAGAGCAGTGCAAAAAACTAACTCTTAAAATAAATGGCTATAGAACATGGATAAATCTCACTTCTTATTACCCTAGCTTTTTAGAAGTAGGGTGAGATCAGTCAAAATTTATGATACCACAACTCTTCTTGTCTTGCCTAGAGATGGGCTAGTTTAAGGGAATTTGCTAGCTCAATAAGCCATTTCAGATCCAGTGTCCACAAAAATTGTCTCCATGGTTTTATATCTTCATTTGCTCATTCATCTTGTCAGCAAGCATTCATTGAAGACAGTTTCTGTTCTGGATGCTAGAAATTAAACGGTGAACAAGACACAGATAGAACAATCCACAGCATTCCAAAGGCTTCTAGTCTAACAGATAAGTGTTCTAACTCCATCCATGTCCTTGGAGGCAGTTCTCTGCCTGACATGTCAAGAGGGAACATTGACAAGGAGTTAACAACTTATACCAATTGTGACTCCCTAAGGGTTGGAGACGTTAGGTCCATTTGGTATTTCTATATTGAAAGATTTGTGATGAAGTTTAGATATTTTATTTCTTTCCAAAAATAACCAACGAGGGAAAATGAGGGAAAAAATTGCTAAACTTGTCATTTAGTCGGAGGATGGTGAACATCAAGTATCAAAATGCTTAAGTGGGCAAACTTATTCAAGAATGTAATAAGCTGGATTTGATTATTTCTAAATTCAGTCCAGTAAATTTGTCCCACCTTCATTAGCCTTAAAGATGAAATTATGCATGAATGAGGGACAATATCTCACAAGGATGTTCCTAGCCTGCTAGGTCCATTGAAATGAAAGTTTTTAGAGAATTTTCACAAAGTTGATGAAGCATTGAAAAAATGAAATAAATTGTGTATTTTGGTTTCTGCAGTGATTGTGATCATGTAAATATAGAATTCATAAATTGAAAAGCAACTTTCTGGTGTTATTTTACCTAAATGATTATATGTTCAATGTAAATTGTAGCAATCAAATTAAAAGTGGCACAGATATAATTCATGTAGGTCCTGAAAAATGGTTTTTAGGAGAGTGTGGTGCAGGGAAAGGTGTGGACTTTGATTCTGGGTCTGTCACTTTCTGGATAAATATTCTTTGGCCAATAAATTTGGATTCATTCATTACTGCTATGCTAAAATTATAAAAATAATACTGCCCATTATGAAAAAAATTTCAGAATACAAAAAATAAAGAAAAAATTAAAATTTTATATTGACACATCACTGTTAACATTTTGATATATTTTCTTCCACTCATTCTTTCTATGTAACAACCATTCAAATGGATGTTGTGATGATTAAATGAAATTAAATATGGAAATTACCACCATGGTCAGTGATTTAAAAAAGTCAGTTCCCCAGACTTCAAATTACCACCATTGGAATTCTTTATGAAATAAGAAGTACAGATAAGTGTATTAATTACCACCTAGTCTACCTATTACATTAGAATAAATGGTTAGCATTTGTAAAAACATTCAGTTTCTAAGACTAACTGTCACCTGCATCTAAAAATGATTGGAATATAATAAGCATATCTCAAATATCAATAGCCTGAATATGAGGTGATCTCTCATTTTCCATTAGAAATATATGGGGGAAAAAAGAGGGCTTTTGGAAATTGAATGTATCAATTTATAATAAAATAGGTAAAAGGCAAATATCCACTTACAATATTTAATTTCTTAATTAAATTATAGCTACACAGTGAAAAATTTTATTAATACAAATATCACTTGGGGAAATATTACTCTCTTTACTCTCACAATTCATTAAAAATTTTGTTGAGAGTCTTAACATGCAGCTGAAACATCTTAGAGGAAGTTTCCAGGTCATCACAGGGGCTGAGTGTCTGTTTTGGGATCCCCGTAGGAGGATGTTACTGGATATTTTATCTAAAGAGGCAATTATCCATTTGTAAAATAAAAGGAAAGCATTTTTTAATTTATTCTGTTATTCTATAAGTGTGCAAGGAAGCATAAAGTACAGAGCTGTATTCCTGAATAATATTTACCAAGCCCATGTTCAATTTCTTTATTTTCTTTCACCAATGCTAGCTCCCAAACTGGCATTAACTGAGTTCATTTCAGGTGGAGATCTTCTCCAAGTAGTATTGTATTTTTTGATCACAGCAGAGTATTAGAAGAGCATCTTTTAATATGAGAGGTTGCACAGAACTGAAATGTAAGGTGACTCCCATTTTCTGAGGGACAGTTTCGGAAAGAAAACCTCACTTTATCTTCTGGCACTTTTGAGTCTACCTGAATTCTGCATGTTTTGTGTCTATATAACAGAGCCAGGATTTGCAAGACTGTTCTTCTAACTCTCATGTCATATTGAAGTTAGGCCTTACTAAACTACCAACCACTGGGTCAGAAAAAGAAACAAGCTATAACGCACAAACGTTTTGTCATTTATTTCAACAGCCTATTTCCCAAATCTATTTGAGAAGCCTAAAATCAAATACACAAGCACAGGCATACCTTGTTTTTGTACTCTGCTTTACTGCACTTCGCAGATATTGCATTTTTTAAAAATTGAAAGTTTGCAGCAACCCTGCGTTGAACAAGTCTGTCAGTGCAATTTTTTGAACAGCATTTGCGTGCTTTGATTCTTTGTGTCACATTTTGGTCATTTTTGCAATATTTCAAAGGTTTTAATTACCAATATTTGTTATGGTGATTTGTCATCAGTGAGCTTTGATATTACTGTTGCAATTGTTTAAGGTGCCCATATACGAGGGCAAAATTAATCAATAAATTGTATGTGTGTCATGTCTGCTCCACTGACTGTGTCCCCATTTCTCTTCCTCTCCTTGGGCCTCCCTATTCCCTGAGACACAACAATATTGAAATTAGGCCAATTAACCCTACAATGGTCTCTAAGTGTTCAAGTGAAAGGAAGAGTTCCATGTCTTTCAATTTAAATTAGAAGCTAGAAATGAGTAAGCTTAAAGAGGAAGGCATGTCTAAAGCTGATGATGGATCACTAAATTTGATGCATTTGATGTATCTGGGCAAGGTAAATTGAAAACCTTCCAGAAAGGATTCACCAGTCTAGATGCCATTAAGAACATTCATGATTCATTGAAAGAGGTCAAAACATCAACATTAACAGTAGTTTGGAAGAGGTTGATTTAACCTTCATGGATGACTTTGAGGGGTCTAAGACTTCAGCGGAGGAAGTCACTGCAGACGTGATAGAAGTAGCAAGATAACTAGCAATAGAAGTCGAGCCTGAAGATGTGAATGAATTGCTGCTATCTCATGATAAAACGTCAATGGACGAGGAGTCGCTTCTTATGGATGAGCGAAGAAACTAGTTTCTTGAGGTGGAATTTCTTCCTGGTGAAGATTGGTAACATGACAGAAAAGGATTTAGAACATTACATGAACTTAGTTGATAAAGCAATAGCAGGGTTAGAGAGAATTGACTGTAATATTGAAAGAAGACCAGGGCCAGCTCCATGGCACAATGGTTAAGTTCGCATGTTCAGCTTCAGTGGCCCAGGGTTCACCAGTTTGGATCCCGGGTGCAGACAAGGGACCGCTTGGCAAAAGCCATGCTGTGGTAGGCGTCCCACATATAAAGTAGAGGAAGATGGGCATAGATGTTAGCCCAGGGCCAGTCTTCCTCAGCAAAAAGAGGAGGATTGGCAGTAGTTAGCTCAGGGCTAATCTTCTTCAAAAAAAAAAAGAAAGAAAGAAAGAAAGAAAAAAGACCTACTGTGTGTAAAATGCTATCAAACAGCATCACATTCCACAGATAAATTGTTCATGAAAGGAATCTTCAAACAATGTGGTAAACTTCATCATTGTCTTAAGAAATTGCCACAGTTACCCCAACCTTCAGCAACCACCACCCTGAGCAATCAGCAGCCATCAACATTGAGGCAAGACCCTCCATCTAGAAAAAGATTACAACTCACCGAAGGCTCAGATGGCTGATATTCTTAAGCAATAAAGTTTTCTGTGTGTGAGGAAGATTGGCCCTGAGCTAACACATGTTGCCAATCTTCCTCTATTTTATGTGGGATGCTGTTGCAGCATGAGTTGACAAGCTGTGCTAGGTCTGTGCCTAGGACAAGAACCTGCAATCCCTGGGCTGCCAAAGGGCAGTGCACAAACTTAACTACCATGCCACCAGGTGGGCCTCAATAAAGTATTTTTTAATTAAGGTATGCACACTGGTTTTTTTAGGCAGAATGCTGCTGCATGCTTAAAAGACTATAGTACAGTGTAAATATAACTTTTATATGCCCTGGGAATCCAAGAAAATCGTATGACTTGCTTTATTGCAATATGTGCATTATTTCTGTGTTTTGGAACTGAACCTACAATGTCTCTGAGGTATGCCTGTGCATTCAGACCATGAAATAAAAATAGAAGATCAAAACCACCAAGGGAAGTAGAAGAAAATAGGCCTATGATTATCTAGCAAGAAGCACAGGGTAAATTTTTATGCTCAGGTAGGAACAAAAATGGAGTGGAATTCATAGTATTCATTAACTGATGAAATGAAGCAAACCAAATTTTCAAATAGGAAGAAGTTTTCCCACTGTAAAATTAGAAATTGGCTTCAATGCATGAGTCCTTTAGGAGAACAGTGAAGTAACAGCGTGGACATTGCCTTTAAAATCCATTTCATAAAATGGAAGAAATAGTCTTTCAGCAAACCTATTTTATACCACCACTGCATCAATACTATAGGCATCATAACATTGCATGTCATTCACAGATGGTGACATTCAGCAGACACGGTCAGGCAGGTAACATTTAGTGATCTAATGTGACAATAGCAGGATTTGAGGACAGGCCTCCTGCCATCTCTCTAGTCCGTCTGCCTTGAAGGCCCACTGCCAGGAGTGTCAAGCTGAACTTTCTGCATAAGCTAGAAAGATATCAGCTTTAGTCTGAAATTTCTGGTGAAAACTTGGAATGCAAATAGATTGTGCTGTTGATTAGGGCAAAGAGCCATTTGTTTTCACAACACAAGTGAAGCAGTTCCATACACTGACTGCATGTTATTAGGCTTTCGTCAATGATCCTTTGATTTTTCTTACACTGGGACTGCAGCAGATAAGACAAGACAATGGTTGCCTATTAATTGGGTGTGTGAAAGGCACGTTTCCTCTGATGATGGCTTTGTGAATTTCAGGTTATTGGAGCAAAGTGGAATGCAAACGAAGGAACAAGTCTTCACACTTAATTGCCACAATCTAATAGCAGCCCCAAAATACTGAGTCCCTATTAGTAAGGGAAAAGTTTGGTTCCATGAGATAAAGATGTCATGTTGAACCACACAATCATCACAAACAAATGTTAATAATAATGATAATGATAATAATGATCATAATAATAGTTACAGTCTCTATTTGCTAGCATTTTTACTCTGCTTTTCAAATCTTCATTTCGGTCTCACTTCAGCTCTGGCAGGGACATTGAATTGATTTACACTAACATCACCTTTTTCAAACAAATAAGGCACCAAAGTCTCTCATTTACCTGATTTATCAGCCACACAACTTGCTGTGAGCAAAATTCACGAGCACCATAACTGTGGTCTCTTCAGTCTCAGGCCACCATAGCTTCCTAGGATTTGAAGAACTCAGAGAAGCTAATTAGTCTAAAGTTTTTGATATGGGTTGATCACGGTGGAATTCTTATACATAACTCCCCATTGATGGAAAAAAAAATTGTCGTCACAGGTAGGTATCAGAAGAATGGAATTTTTCCAGGTAATAGAAGGAAGGCAAGAAGCAATTAAATTGGAGGAACAGTTAAGAATGTTTAGACAAAGACAGGAATGTGATGGGGACAGGATGTAGAAATCTTAGGAGAGATTTTAAATCATTATGACAAAGAACAACATAGACAACATTGTGTGAATACTGTGATAGGATTTGGCTTTGTGTACAGGTGGACTTATATAAGGACTCAAGTATAACATATATAATTATCATGAAAATGTTTGGCCCACAGAATAAGTTTATAATTACAGGTAAGTTTGTGAGTTGACACATTTCCTTTCTAACAGTGAGAAAGTCTTCTCAAAGAGTCCGGGCTTTGGGTTCAGGCTGACCTGGCTCCACCACTTACGTCCTGCTTGGGTGAACTTGGCGATTATTCTCTGGCCTCAGTTTTCTAATCCTTAAAATGGGGTGACAGTATGTAGCCAGCAGGGCTTGTATGAGAATCAAATGAAGTCATGTGTAAAGTGCTTGGCACATTGTCTAACACACCATACATGCTGGATACGTGTTCCCCCAATTCCAACGTGAAGGGAGAGCTGTACCCAGTGTGGAGAGTGTTTGCAGCCAACGACATTGTCGGAGCAACAACTTTCCAAAGGATTCAGCTGTACTTACAACTGCTCAAGTGGAAACTCATCTTACTGTCCACTCACACGCACAAAAATGAGTTTGGAGATATTTGCTTCTCTTTGGCAGCCTTTTCCCTCACTTGGCAAGGAAAATGTGATTAAAATGTCCTTTTTTATTAATTTTGTCATTTTACTCTCTTTAAAACTTAATCCTTTATTTTAACCGATATCATCTCTAACGCCAACATTTATTGGCACCAAAATTTATAGCAAACGTGTTTGGATTTCATGCTCATATTTATCAGAAAAGCAGTTTAAATTCATACAGAACATGGTCAGATTTAAAATCAATTCTAGCAGAAACTTGTCGTAAACTTGCAATACATATTAAAATATGAAACGGCTATAATTATTTATTTGATGAAAGAAACATTACAGGAAGAAACTCAATAACACTTTATCAATATCAGTATGTAGGTCTGAAATATCATAATTTCAATCTAAAATGTAGTTGACATTTGGTAAATTCATGTGTAATTCATACGATTGTATCTTAGTAAAATACAAACAACTCAGACAATTTCACTCAAATGTATTATGTGAATGTGCAAATGAATGCGTATTAATGAATTAGAGAGGTTTATTTACTTTTTTACCTGGTTTCTGTTCCTTGCATTGTGAAAAGGATTTTGACCATAGAATACACCATTAATAAGTTTTAAAAAGACTGTTTAAAGAAAAAGTGGGTAGTATAATTACTTGAAATATAGGCACTGAACATATATACACAAGTACACTATTTAACGCTCAAATATTACGTTGAGAAAGTTATGGAAATTCAAGATTTATTTTATCCTGAAAAGAATGAAATTTAAAGAATCTAGCTAAGGAAAAGTGACAGGTGGTAAGAATAGTGTGTTATCATACAGAAATTTTTCAATTCATCATTTGATTTTCAATTTCGTCAGTATAATGAATCAGAAGTATTCCTATGAAGAAACATAAGTACCTAAGATGAAAATTAGATTTTCTAATATTCTGACTAAAGACTAAATTCTGTAAATAGAATGTAGGATTGAAAAATTAATCTTGTTTTACATAACATTCTTTTTAAACTAAAAATAAATATAAGGCTGGTGAAATAAAGTGTCTTATTATCATGATCAATAAAGCACCAATTACACTAAAAGCAAGATGTATAAAATTAAAATAAGCACATTTTGACCTAATTATATTTACAGCATGAGAAAAAACCCAACATCGTTTGCTTAGTCATTTACTGTAAAAATCAGGAGCTTTGCTGAATAGGCAGAACTTCTCAAGAATTTTTTGCTCTTTTCTTCTCAAATAAGACATCTAATTCTTCTTTTCTTAAGAAATTGCACATTGAATTATTTAACTCTAAATTAGTCCAAAGAGAATATTATTAAAGCATTTATGTGTCAATTGGAAATCGAATTGGAAAAAATTTTAATATTTATAATTCCCATCATCAGATTAACAATAAATATATTATCAAATAACATTTCAGCATCCAAGTGACAGGGCTTTGTAAGCTATGATGTTTTGTTATATATTTTGACGTTATATCTGCGAGGGACTCTGGAACTGTAGCATTTAGCATTACACCAATTACATATATAATTTATTGAGCAGGTGATGATAAAGAAAATAGTGGAGCTCTAAAACAGTTCATCAGCTTTTTCGGGTAGATACAAATTTCAGAGAAGACACAGATTCAAAAGATGGTGCATAATTCATCATGCTTAAACTTCAAATGAACGTTCAAAATAAAACAGTCTTTTGGTGAATATTTTGTAAAGTGAAACAAAATTCTGAGCGCATTTACTTAATAAAACTAGCATAACAGCATTTCTGAAAATAACCAATACATTTTTTAATATAAGTTTTGGAAATATTGCTATTTTGTCTCTAAATCCAAGGCATTGTAAATAATTTGGAAGTCCAGTGTCAATGCAACTGTACTTAAAAACCTGGGGTGGTTCAGACGTGAAACCGAGATGATACGTAAAATTAGACATCAATTAGGAGAACTGCATTACCTCAGAACTGGGCATGGGACCCACACTGGAAGCAAAAGGACGACTAGATTGTCAAGTACACATGGAAATTGATTCCCATTAACAAGTGACTGTGCGTTGTTTTAGAAAAATTAAAAATTTCCTCCTGCAATTTATTTATACGGCAAATAAGAGATACATGGTGTATTCCAAAAGTGGTTAAATGAATAGTGAGGTTTCACGGAGTTGCGGAAAATGAGAATGTGCTATTTGGTGAAAGAGAGTACAAATTACAGAATTCACGAGACAGGAAAGGGACGTACTTTAGAAATGATCAAATATTCTCATGCGTTGAGACATCATCAAAGTTACCTGGCATCCTCCCCCATGCCCACCACCTACCCACCCACCTTGAAAGCATGTTCCAGTATGGTAGAACAAAAGAGATTTTAAAAAATATGTGTGTTCATGAATGTTAGGTGCATTGAAATGGAGTCATACCCCATTTTAGCATGTGGAGAAAGAACAAAGGCCAAGCTGTAATACCATGGAACCTCTTTTCCCATGGAAAATAAGAACAATAAATACCTCACAATCTGTGGTGGAAGAAAGGCCATGGTGAGCACTAATTCAATGACCGCTTTTTTCCTTTCATCATGTGCTAGGTTGTTGCAAACTACAGGATCTTTGTGCTTCTCCAATGATTATTTGCTGTTCCATTTTCCCCCACAGATGCACGCCTTCCTGCAGACATTTCTCCCAAGCCCACCATTTTTCTTCCTTCAATTGCTGAAATAAACTTCCATAAGGCTGGAACATATCTTTGTCTTCTTCAGAAATTCTTCCCCGAGGTTATTAAGGTATTTTGGAAGGAAAAGAATGGCAATACAATCCTGCAGTCCCAGCAGGGAAATACCATGAAGACTGATAACACTTACATGAAATTCAGCTGGCTGACCGTGACTGGAAAGTCAATGGATAAAGAACATAAATGCATCGTCCAACACGAGAATAATAAAGGAAGGGTTGACCAAGAGATTCTTTTTCCATCAGTGAATGAAGGTATGTGTATTTAAATATAATCTCCCAGAACATTTTTTTCAAAGGGATACCCCACCTTTTCTGTCAAGTCTTAATGCAAAACATACATAATATATATATATATATATATATATATATATATTTCTTAAATGTTGTTCTATTTATTGCTAATGTAAATGTTCCTTTCTTTCCCCATAGAATTAAAATAGTATATGCTTTGGAATATAAAAATGAGAAAGAAAAAGAAAAATTTACTTAACCTTTCTCAGCCTGAGATTCATCATCTAAAGTGTTAAGGTCACAGTGATGTATTTTAGGGTAGTCGTATGCATTAAATGAAACAAGATAAGTCAAAACAGCTAGGAAATAGCACCAAAGAAATGCTCCAAAAGATAATCCCCTTTTGGTGATCGGTAAATAAGAACAATTATATGTCTTTCAGGAATGTTCTATTAAGCAAGCGAAGTCATTCTTACTTTCATCTTGCAATACTCGGAGTACAACCCCAAAGCAATGCTAATAGTTCTCGAAACAGTGTTCATTTGAGGGAGCTAACCACAGTTCAACAAAAAAACAGGATAAATTGGGCACTTCCATTGTTTTGTGATCTGAGGTTTTCCAGATTTGTATTTTATATACCACTGTAAGGCAAAATTTTATGATTAGAGATTGGGTGAGGCGAATGTGTACACACATACTTCCATTCTACATAATGAATCTATTTTTTGCCATTGGTAAATCTAGCCCAAGAAATATTTATTGCAGAACTGGCCTGTGCCAGGCCTGGAAGGGATGTGTGGATGAGGATATTGGGATAAATTACTGTCCCAAGGAGGATGTATTGTTGTAAGAGAATACATTGTTTTCCTAATCTCTCAGGTCCCTCATGATTCAAGCATGGTGTCCCCAAGGAGTCCCTTTGATGCAGATTCTGCACATATTTAAACAGTGGCAGACGACTGAATGTGCCTTGGTCCCAGCAGTGGTCCAGTAACTCTCTAGTCTCGGGACTTGAAGTCCTGAGTATGAATACAGCAGACCAAAGTCCCCAGAGCACCTGTGAATAGGAAGGAATCGGTTTGTACTCTTCCCTGTGGGTAACAAGCCCTTTTGAAGCCGTGGGGCACAAGCACAGAAGAAAATGTACAAAGACCTCTGCTGTGCACCAGCACAAATTTCTGAAGTCAGTCTTTATCTTCTCGGATCCTTAGTTTCATCAGTGAATAAATTAGGCTCCAACACTCGCCTTGGCTTTCTCCCGGGGCTGTGATGAAGAGCAAATGAAATAATGTCAGCGAAAATACTTACTTTTAAAACTATAACATGAATGTATTTCTCTAAGTATTTATTGTATTTTTTAATATCCTTTCCTAAAGCTCAATAATGTAATATTGAAACAACTGCTCTCATTTACTATTTCTACAGCTAAGAAACAGAGGAGCAGCAATATGGGCAAAGCAAAGCTTTAATATAACCACTGAAGTGAGGTGACCTATTAGCTTTTGATTTTTCTAGAGATCATGGAAAAATGAGAAGTACAGTAAGTTCCATGGTGATGATCATCATAGAGAAATTCCAGTTCATCATGTGTTTTACTTGGTACCTAATTTCTGAAACAAAAGACTCCCATGGGCTTCTCAGGGCAACAAAGCTGATGAAGACATTTCTGTTAATGCCATTCTACAGCAAATTTCTAATGCTGTTCTTGGAAATTTCTAGTTTCAATAAAAGCTAAGAATATAACTTAGAAGCACAAATCAATGAAGTAATTTTGAAGAAGATAAAACTAGCGTTTTTAACTGACCTTGGTTGAGAAAGAGTTTAGGATACATACACAGATTTTTTTATGAAAAATGTTTCTTTTCTCATTATTACCTCATTGATTCATGATAATGGAGTTTTATTTATCTTTTAATAAATAAATCACTGTTATGGAAAATAAAGAGAAATTTAAGATACATCAAAGTCAGTTTTTGAAGATATTTTAACATCTAAACATGATTATGCTGTTTCATTCTTGGAATTTTTCCAAATCTTATTGGTTCAAACCCAGTTTTAGAGCCACCAACAAAAGAACTCATTGTGTGCAATAAATTGCCTACCAGAACCTTATCTATATGGACAAGAACACATCTTTTAGAAAAAGGATTAACCAAAACAATGGTTTCGACTGTTTTCCTCCATCCAAGAGTCAATTATCTTTAAAAATTTTTTATCTTTGTATGTTTTCCTTCTTTTATTTTTTACAGTGGAGATAAATCTCACTCCAGATTGTATAGATTCAGAGAAGTATAATTGTGTCTTGGCCTACCTTTCTATCTTTGGAAAGAATTGCACTGAAATGCTGAGCTCTTGTAATAGAAAGTTCATTTGCTGGGAATATTTAACATATTTGGAACAGAAAATGTTTTTAGTGTCCACAGTGGTGAAATTATGTCGTTTCTCTATAGATTATTTTCCATTTCTATGGGTTATTTTTACGAAGTACTTTCCACATGCTCTATCTCACCGAATCCGCCACAACAATCATTTGAATGCTGGCTCTGCCCTCGCTGGTATGACTCCCAGCAAGTTCCTTTTTCTTCCAGCCTTATTCCTCCTTTGTAACAAGGAGTCTTCCAAGACACAACCAACATCAGTGTCACTGTAGCACTAAATGAGATAACACGTGCGAAGCATTTAATAGTGCCTGCCACAGTAATAATCACTCGATAGCCATTAGCTTTTGCTCATATTGTTGTCACGTCCACAAACACCACAACTCCAGAGAATCAAGTGCATGAGTTGAGGATCTGGGAATATGCATGCTCTGGAAAGGTCTGCATGCTTCTGTTGCTTTGATGGGAAATTTTCCTAAACCAGATTCTTTCAAGCGTGAGACTCTGTTGTGGAGTCTAAGAGTTGATGAGTGGATTTTGGTAGCAACTCTTCATGTCAACAGCATGTGCTGAAGACTATAGAGAAGCCGTATTCTGGTTATTTTTGCATTCGACAAGTCCTTCTCCAACACCTCCTTTGAGGCAGGCATTGTAGTGGGAGCTATGAATACAGAAGGAAAACAAGATAGTCTTGGATATTATCGTCAGGTTGTGATAAAGAAGAAAAAAATGTATTCTTCATGAAGGTCAACATCTTCCTGTGCAGAAGCACAATATAGGAATTAGATGTGCTTTACTGCATAGAATGAGAGAAACTATGCCCGGATTTGTAGGGCCCATATTTTTAAGGACAGTCTTTCTCTCAGCGAAGTCTATGTGCGTGTATGTGTGGTTGTGCATTCCCGTGTACACGTATAAACACATACACACGCCCTCCAATAATGGACCTGAATAATTGACTAGTTCTTGCTCTCATTTCTTCCAGTTGACGTTGCTCCTGATTCTCCAACAGCTTCCCCAACAGAGCAAAGTAGTAAGTTTGCATATATGCTTGCCTTCACATCATGCTGTAGCATTTCCTTTCCTCCTGATCAAATTACATTTTGAACTTCCCTGATTTGTAGTAGACAAGACTAATTATTCCTGGAATTGTAGGGTTCATATTTTTAATGAGTATCTCTCCCGTGTCTTTTAGTAGATTTTATGTCTGTGTGTATACACACACACATACATCTGCATATATATCACATGTAAAATAATAGGCGTGAGCAATTGACTAACACTTGCTCTCATTTCTTCTAGACGTCACTGCTGTTACTTCTAGAAGAGCTTGTCTGAAAGATGAAAGTAAGTTTTTGTACATGTTTGCCTTTATGTCATGTGACAGCGTTTTTTTCCTCTGGCTAGACGTCACTTTTGTAATTTCTTGGTTTAAGGAAGAAACAGTAGAATGGTGGGATGATGCAGAATAGATTGAGTGATATTTTAAATCAATCCATCATTTCTTAGGTGTCATCTTTACACAGTAAATATTGGTTTAGGGATGAGACGACTATAAATTAAAGGGTGCAGTGATAGGCGCTGAATTATTTCCACAATGGATTTAATTCATTTGTGCAGCTTTTATTTCTGAGAAATGAGGAATATGTGATATCAGGGTGCTTCAAGATTTCTTTTTTAAGTCTTTGGTCCTTGCAAGTAGCTAATGACATTAGGTGACATGTACTGAGATCTTCCTCTACAGAAGGCATTATGGTGGATTTGGCATGCATTTTCTTGTTTAATGCTTATCATACTCCTGTGAAGTGGTACAATAATTTTTTTCCCATTTCACAGATGAAAGCAAAGACCCAAAATTAATTGAGTCTGTGGCACCATGCCACGCAGCTGGAGCTTGGGTTTCAACACGGCCCTTTGAATCAAGAGTTCATACACTTACTCAGTTCTCTCTTCTTCCTCTAAGATATAGTTCTAGAGCAATAAACCCCCAAGCCAAGGCCCTGAGACGTGATGGACACATGGTGGGGGTTGGGTAAGGGCATGGCTTTTGCTGTCTCACAGGCTGGACTTGAACCCCAGCTGTTTTAATGGTTAGTTGCATCAATATAGGAAAATTAATTACATTTTGTGAGCGACACTTTCCTTGTCTGCCAACCAGAATTAATTACAACTGGCTTAGTTATTGAACGGATAAGTTCACCTATGTGGAAGATCTAGGATTGGGTTTCTCATTTAGCCAGCACAGTCCTTATTTTTGGCCCTTTCTCCTTATATGTGTACAAAGAAAGTGACTAGAATCACCAGTCACTGGTGCTCTAGCCCTGCTGATCTTCCCTCCATTTCCAATATCAAGGGGACTCTGGACCTCAGCTAACACCTTCCCTGACTAAGGGCAAGGAGTTATGAGCACATCTCCTCTGAGATCCCTTTTCACAACAAGTGCTAATGATTCTGGAGTTCTGATTCTTGAAGATAAAACATGTGAAAGGGGAATTTCCACAGGAAGAGATTCGGCCTTGTTCATTGAATAGTCAGTCTGACTCACCACCATTGTCATTACTTACTTCTTGACGTCATATATTTCTTGCCAAACTTCGAAGGATATTAAGTGCAATTATCCTATACCACAATGAGAGACATTTAGGAAGGACAGGTGAGTGAGCCATGATATCCTAAAGTTTTGGAGAATTTGGATTAACCACTCTCTTCTGCTTTATATGATACTAATTACATATAAACAATTGTATGATGTTCTAAGTGAATTTAGAAAAGGTTGTTGATTGACATGACCTGGTGAGTGGCTCCTCAGTTGCCTTGTTGTTGTCTGTGGTGGTTATGTTGGTAGGTAGACGTTTAGTTTTGGGTTCTGGTGGTGCAGGGTATGACTACAAGGTAGGCCATTTGAAATAAATAACTGTCACCAGCCTCCCATTAATATGACCTTTCTTTCAAAAGAACAGGCGAAACTAATCATCTGACTTCTCTTAGACCCCCTGCAGCTCACCAGCACCTTGGCCTATTACAGCTACCTCCTGCTCCTCCTCGTGAGCGCGGTCTACTTTGCCATCATCACCATCTGTCTGTGTAGGAGAACAGCCGTCTCTGGCAATGGAAAGAATTCATAACAGATGGGGGGACAAAGAAGTCAACTTTTGTTCATCATTTATTGTCCCTAGAAGTGTCTACTGCGAATCTACCTTGGCTTTCTCTCTGGGTTTGGGTTATTCCAGTTCAAAAGTGTGCTTTGCTGTTATGCCATTATTGTGTAATGGTTTTTCAAAACACTGGGCAAATAGAAATTTTTTCTCTATGACAGCAATGAACTCTGCCATTACTCAGGGGCAGGGCCGTGGGGTCGTCCTTTAGCACCACTCTCTCCATGATCTCCATCAGCTCCTCCAGCAAACTGAATGACCATGCCTTCTGAGTACAGACAACATGCAACTCTACTCACGTCCCTTAGGGCCATTTAACCAGATGACCACCTTGGAGCCTTCCATTTTACACACGCAGAAGTCACCATCACTGTCACTTGAATTCTATACTTCGTTTTTCATAATGGGCACAATAAAAAAAATGAAAACTCTACATTTGTCTCTGTCTACTTTAATTTGATGCAATCTAACTGAAAGTCTGGGGTAAGAAGCAACATGACACCTGAACCATCAAATCCAGCATTGGGTGTGATGATGGTCAATACCACAGTTCCAATTCTTTCCTAGATGGTGGTCATGACACTTTCTTTGGGGCACTGGCTCCAAGAGGAGCCACAGTCAAATGAAGGCACCGAGGTCACTTCTCTTTCAAAGGCCATCAGATTCACATTTATTTGGTTTGGGACATTCTCATGGTGTCAGTAGAACATCTAGCATGACTTGCACTGTGTGTGCTCAGCTCTACACTAATGTTTCACAAGCACCGTGTTTCCTGCTCCTCACAATAACCACATGAGACCTGCACTCACACCAAGAGGCATCGCAGTGGAGGGATTAAGCCCCTGCGCTCTGAACCCAGAGTGTCTGGGTTTGAATCCTTGGTCTAGTATGAGAATCTGTGTGACCTCAGCCAAACTATTTGAACTCTCTGTGCCATAATTTCCTGCATGTGCCCCATCTCCTGGAGTTGTGTGGATTAAGTGAGTTAATAATGCCTCGTACTCGCAAGTCCTCAACAACATTACCAACCACTGTTGGCAGTTCTACTTTTGAATAGAGGATACTACACAACACAGAAACACTGATAGTCATTTGTAATCTTATTTCCCCACAGAGAGGTTAGCTGTGGGCAGAATAGAGACTCTGCATTTTTACTGTGTACCAGGAAATCTCGTTAATCCTCAAAGAGCCCCCTGGTACAATTATAATCCACAGTGTAGATATTGGAGAAATTAATTTCTCTGCTCAAGGTCACTATTTTGTAAGTAATAGCCATTTAAAGCCAGGTCTCTCTGAACTCAGAGCCAGTATTTCATACCTATTATCAGTTGGCTTTCCCTTCAACCACTGTCAACTGGGAAAAACAAAACAAAACAAAACATGCACTGTTTCTTTACAAAAAGCATCCTCCGAGGAGTCAGTGAGAATTTTTTTAGGGATTTGCGGGAACATCTTTGTTTTTTACTCATGTTTATATGCTGTTATTACAATAATTGCTGCCTTTGTTGTCAGCATTAAGGAAATCCTACTTTATTCTGTGAGTGTGTGTCCTAGATTTGCAACTGCTTTTTTGGGGGCTGCTAATGAAATGGACTGAGAGTCTTGGACAGAGCAGGCCCATTGCTGGTGCTCTCTGGGTGTACCCTTCTGACACCCCGCCTCCTCCCCTAGACTGGATGGGCTCAGAGGAACTCACGATCACCTGTGGAAGCCTCTGGTAGGTGCAAGTGAATTTCTGAGGTTGGAGGTTGGTTATACATCCTTTTTGGTCCAGTAATTTTCCACCACAGTATGAACGCCACATGGTGTGTTGGAAGAAACACTTGCCCAGAGTTCACACCTCACACTCCATAGTTAGAGCCTCAGTACCTATGTCTGGCTCTAACTAGCTGTGTCACTTATTCTTGACCAAGTCACATTGCTTAAATTTACCCAGCTTTAGAAGAATGTGTTCAAATTAAATAATTTCAGGTTTCTAGTGCTATTTACAAATTCAATTATTAACATCCTAATGAAGTAATAATAGCAAATGCTGGTATGGTGCTTACTGGTACTGGTCTAAGTACACATTAACTGACTTAACTCTCACAAGAAACCTTTGAGATATATACAGTTATCTCTGTTTTATAGATGGGGAATCAGGCAGATAGCGGATAAAGAATGTCCCCATAGTTAGCCAGCTGACAAACAGAGCTGGGATTTGAACCGAAGCAGCCCGGCTGCAGGAGTGCTGCTCATAACTTCTCCATTAGATGCTACTAGAGTAGAAATAGGTAACTTTGAGTTACAGTTAAAGCAGGAACATTTCCTTCTTTATTAGGCTAAGAGCTGGTGACGAGAACTGCCAAGTAAACCTGTCCACACTTCCCCTCCTTGCTCCTATGCTGTTCCTACAATTCAAGGGTCACGGTCAACAGGCCACACAATTTCTATGCTGGGAAGACTTTTATACACAGACCTCCACCCACCCATAGGACTTCTGTGATTAAAGTCCACGGCACTGTGTTGGATAAAATGAATACCAGAACAACAGGATGCATCCACAGGTGTGCAATGGAAAACTAGGCAAAGATTTACACAATTCCACATAAAAACACTCGTGTCTCAATATCTTTAGAGAGTCTCCATACACTTCTCAGCTGTAACAAAGGGAAACCTCAAGGAAGCAATTCTGAAAATTTCCCCATTACAACTTCTCCCTACTGTTTGGAATTTTTTTCTTCAAAGACTTCAATTTTTGAAGGC
Source organism: Equus quagga (assembly GCF_021613505.1). Classification (NCBI taxonomy): domain Eukaryota; kingdom Metazoa; phylum Chordata; class Mammalia; order Perissodactyla; family Equidae; genus Equus; species Equus quagga. Next base: position 34,817,800 of record NC_060274.1, on the reverse strand, counting down.
TGCTGTCAATCAAGCAGGTCACAATTGAGTAATATTTGATGTTCCCTTTCATATCACTCAAGGTTCCATACAACTGCAAATTTGAAAATGTAAGTAACAAGAGATAAAGAGAGATGCTATACAAACATGCACCATTCACGCACAGGCCAGAAACTTAACATTTTCATTAGCCGTGAAATCTTATATGGGTAAATTCATGGACTCTGTCATGTTCTGTTATTCTATTTTTTGTTTGCTTGCTGTCTTTTGTTTTATTTGAATAAAGCAAGTTCCTACCACTTAGTGAGCATCGAGAATTCTGCTGGGCAGTTGGCATGCTTTATGTCTAATGTTCTCACTGTACCACACATGGGTATCATGCTCATCTCACTGATGAGAAGACTAGGTCCCAGAGAAGCTAAGAGATATGCCTGAGATTAAACATGGAGTAGTGCCTGAGTCCACATGACTCCAGGTCTGCCTGACTCAAGACCTCCTTCTCTATCCATTATTCTAGTGGCTCTCCTCCTGGGAGCCTTTAAAAACCACTGAGGCCCAGCCTTCCCCAAAGGCCATGCAGAGGACTTTAAAAAAAACCTCCGTCAGTAATTCTCATGTGCACTGGGGTGGAGGCCAGCAAGTGACTGAAAGAGCTCCTGAGCTCCAGCGCTGCTGTCCCAGATCGCGTGCAGTGAGGAGCCGTCACAGAGTCCATCACACAAGGGAAACTGTGCTGCAGCCAGGAAAGTGTTCTCACCATTCCTCCCATAGATTTCCTAGGGAAACGAAAGGTATGAACTAAGATTTACGTGCAAGGCTGTTCACTCAGTGTGCCACCATTTATAGCAGCTCCAAATTAAGCCAAATGCCTACAATAATGCCCAATAAGAAACTAAAAAATAAACTAAAAGATGTCGTATTGTCTACTATCCATCTTCAAAAGATGTAGATTGTTTAAAGAAATGTAAAATTAATCACAAAGTGTCAAAAAAATATTACCTATAGCATGACCCTATACAAATTATTAGAAAATATCGTAACATAGTTCAAAAATCAAAACACTCTAGGGGCCGACCCACTCGTGCAGTGGTTAGGTTCGCACGTTCTGCTTCGGTGGCCTAGGGTTCACTGGTTTGGATCCCGGGTGCAGACACGGCACCGCTTGGCAAGCCATGCTGTGGTAGGCGTCCAACATATAGAAGAAGATGGGCACGAATGTTAGCTCAAGGCCGGTCTTCCTCAGCAAAAAGAGGAGGATTGGCAGCAGATGTTAGCTCAGGGCTAATCTTCCTCAAAAAAATAATTAATTAATTTAAAAATTTAAAAGAAAATCGAAACACTCTAAAAAATGCATCTAGAGATCTTGCTTCAACCGCTGTCTCTCCCTCTCCCAATTCGTATAGGTAATACTTTTGTTTCTTGTACATCCTTCTGTTTTTTATTTATGGAAATATGAATGTACATGTAACATATATACACATGGATATGTATATTCTCATTTCTTCTCTTCCTACATAGAAGTAGTAAATGATATACATTATTCTGCACTTCTCTTTTCCCTTAAAAGTTCTAGAGCTCTTTTGATGTCAGTAAAGAGTGATGGACAGATGGCTGTGTGGTATTTCACTGGTGAATGGACAATACTTTATTAAATCAGTTCCCTATGATAGCCCATTGGCTCATTTTCAATCTTCTGCTACTGTAAGAAATGCTGGAACTATAACAGCATTTCCTATTATTTTGAATGTGTGCATTGGTCGTTTTGGTAGGTATTGCCAAATCAACCAAGATGTAAAGAGAGCATCGTGTTGTACTTCTATCGAAGTGTCAGTGAATGCCAAGAGAGTGCCTCAGGACTTTCTAGTCTACAGATGAAACATAGACTCATTGCAGTTTTAATTTTTTCCTCTTACTATGAGTGAGAAGAAGCATCTTTTCTTATACCAGCAGTCTAAATTTCTTTTTCTGTGAAATACTTTTCATGTCGTTTGGCCATTTTTTCCATTAAGTAACAATACCAACATGTATGACACTCATTTATATGTGTCTCTGCATTTCTACAGGCATATTCATAAAACAACATGTTCAATGTATGGTAGGAAGGTGCAAAAGTGATAAGAGATTCTATATTTTCCTATTTTCTCTTAGAAACACTTTTAAAGCAAAAACTTATTTATATTAAAATTGAAACATCTCAATTAAAATTTGGAAAAATTTTTATTGATTCTTTACAATCAGCTTCAGTTTCTGTGAAACACCTTCTTTTGAAAGCCGAGTAGAAGTTCCCATTGGGAAACAAAGTAAGACTCACATGATCCAAGAAAGATTAAATTTAATTAGATCTACTCCTCGATCCCCATGAATCTGATCAGATTCTCTAGGCCCAATCCCTGGCCCCCTCCTTAGAGACCTGGAACCATATCTGTGTTGGGAAAGAGTAGAAGCAAACAAGAGAAACTTGCAAATCACTGAAAGCTTTGTGCAGCTGACTTCACTGCCAGGCACTACTAGGCAGCGTCTCCTGTGGCTTCCAACTTCTGAGCAATTTCCTTCCGCACTGGGCCTGGGCTGCCCTGAATGAGGCGGCACAGAGAGCGAGAGCACAGGTGGTGGAGGTGACAGCCTGGGTGGCGGGAGGGGGCTGCTGGTGTGTTACTTTCTCAGCTTTCTTTTATGTACATGCTCTGTAAAATGTGGTTGATTTGTGGAAAATGCTCAAACTTAAACTGGCACCTACAGGTTGGGGTTGTGCATGCAGTGGCTAGGGTGTCATAAGATAAATTAAGGACAGTTAAACCACAACCAACTTTGCTCACTTTCAAAAGGTCACAGCTAATGGGAGGAAAATATCCATCTACACACATGTGATTGCAGTCAAACATACTCAGGCTGTGGCCGGGGGTGCCCTGCTTTTTACACACAGAGTTTACTCCAATTAGCTACAGTGTGAGTTGGGAATCTTATGCCCAAGACTGTTCAGATGCTGCATCTCAGTCCACTCTCACGATCCTGTTCAAAGGAAAGAGCAGACAGGACACCTTGGAGCACGAACTTCATCCTAACAGTCCACCAAGTATCCGAGCTCTTCCATGGTATTTGACTTACTGAGGCTGGTAACTTTTGGTTTCATTTTCTCAGTGTAGATGAGGTGACACAGGTCTGTGCCTTGAACCTGGTAGCGCAGAATGACTGTAGATGTGGGCAACAATGATGAGCCTTTTCCCTCACAAGAACACAGAGATACAGAAGCCCTGAGTTCAACTGTGTAATTGAATGTCATTTACTGAATCGTATAAGTCCCTCTAATGAGTCAGAGTCAACCTGAGCAAGGCTCAACAGAGGACATTGACATCAGATCAAAGTGTGATTGGGCTCAATTAGAGGAGGTCTGTTCAGCAACGTGAGCATAAACAGCAAATGTCCCCACCCCCACCCACCCAAGCATGGGAGAGAGTGGGTTCCCAGGCCACTAATTCAATCTCTCTATCCCAGGGAATGTAGAGCTCTATTGTTGAGACCAATGCTGTAGGCTTTCTCAGTCTGACATCATGGCACATTCAATTCATAGACTTCATTCTTCTTGGTCTGCGCTCTGAGATCCAACTTCTGGTTGAGCTTTGACTTCCTATGAGGATTGGCTGCATCTGCTGCTTGAGCCCAGCATGCCTGGAGGAGAGCTCTTTCTCAGGTTAAATTAATACACTGATGTCCAGCTTAGGCATCACCTGTGGGCCTGGGCACCCACTTTCTTGGTGTATATATGACTCTACTCCTGAGACAGGACATTCTCACCGTTGTAACACCATTGCATTGCTGAGATTTTAGTCCCAAGGCAGACCCTGGACCTGATCCTTATCCCTTTCTCCTCCATTAGAAGCTCTTTCTCATTAGGACCCGGTCTCCTTAAGAGACTCCCAGTGGCATTTCTGTCATTTGGCCATTCTTAGAATAAGCACACTTGGAGTTGATTAGATTTGCACAAATGGCCACTTTTCCACCCAAACCAGCACCATTCCCACTACACACAATTGAGTTTTTTTTAATGACTCAGTGGATAATGAAAGAAAACTAAGAGCCAAGCTGCCTTCCTGTGAAGCACTGAGGTAAATATTCAAGTTTGAAAAAATAGCTCACCGTATGATTTAGTGCATTTTAATTCAAACTAGCTAAACACAAAGGGAAAATGATGGCAATGATTTCATAGTATGGGTTCAAAATAAGAGTGCTCAGAATATTTCAGAACCATATTTCTGGGAGAAATATAGCATTTCATGATAAAATTAACACAAAACATCTGGTGAGCTTTTATATGTATCAAAATCCCTCCTTCCACCTTTTTGTAATTCCAACACTTTCAGCCAAATACATAATACAAAACAAGGAAAATAAAACTAGTGATTTTGATATGCTGGACTTTATTCTTTTTAAATTGTACAAAAAGCACATGTGCATGAGTTAAAAAACACAAGGGAAATGTCAGGTGTTAAAAAAGAAATACAAAACAAATCTGAGACAAGAGACAAAAAATGTCCATTCTGCAACTCAGAAAGATACCTTGCTTACTGAAAAAGTGTTATTCTAATATATTGAGAAGTCATTCGATTAGGAATGCAGCACAAGCCTTTTCTGCAACTATTCATTAATAGATCAGATTCAGTCTCACCAAATAAAAGATGGATAATTCCACTATCTTCCCAGCCACAGGCAGGCTACGAAATGTATAAGGATGTGGGACAGTGTCTGTGAGGTATTCCAATAAATAAATCCTTTATTAGCCGTTCAGTGAAGTCAGCAGTGGATGTCAGCATTTCAACCTTCAATAGGGAGATCCCGTCTTGTCCATTTTTTCCTCTGGTGACTCTCAGTGAGGGTTCTTCACACTAGAAAAGAGAAAACACAAAAATATTTGAGATGCAGTGTAAAGGTCAAATGCTACATTGCCTTATGAATTCATAACAACATCTGTGTCCTGAAGATGAGCTGTGTTACAGACACTTGAAGGACTCTGGGTGTGGCCACGCAAGAATTTATTTAAGGCGTTTTAGAAGAGGATCTGCTATTCACATCCCCACACTGTTACTTCAGGTCCAACCACTGCTGTGGAAAGAAGGGGCCGCAGCATGTCGGGTGCTTCTGCTGTGGGCACAGGGCCTCCACCCACCACGACTCCGGCCGCCTCTGCTTCTCCATGACTCCGAGTCCGTCCACGACTTCTCCCTTCTGTGACTAAACAATTAGGCAGAGTCGCTGCTGCTACAGTTGACTTCAGTTCATTTGCTTGTGTCTCTGAGGATGAACTGTTTCCTGTGATGACCTGAAGGGGTTCACCCATGTGCCCACCTTGAGGCCCAGCACGAGCTGCTGCTCTGATGATCACATCCTGCATCTCTGAGGCTCCAGAGCACTTGAGAGACATCCCAGTGCAGGGCTGGAGCGGTCCCTGGAGCCACACTGGGTGGGCCTGTGTCCTGGCTCTGCCACTTGTTCGCTGTGTGACCTTGGGCAAGTTACTCACCCACGCTAGTCTCACTCGCCTCAGGCATAAATGGAGACAATAACCACATCTCATAGGACTGCGACCCTCACAGCTCACTAAGTTAGGGTTTGTGGATAAACAACGTCTGAGATGCAGACATTCTGACTAAGTCAATAATAATGAACTCATGCTGATTATTTAGAAATTTGGGACTCTGAAGCATTTTTAATACTTCACAAATTTATACCTATGCAGAAAATGTTAAGAAATGTGACATTAACAAAATATGAATGATAAATTCAAGTAAATATGACAAATCTGGTTATATACTCACTCTCTTATTCTTTGAATTTTCTTTGAATCTACTCAAAGAAAACGCTCCATGTTTAACTACTTTGTTGTTATAGTTTCATTTTCAAGGACTCACTTTAACAAAGTAGCACTCATAGTTCTAAAAGTAGTTTTTCAGTGTCCTGCTTTTCTTCAGATCCTACACGGTAGGGAAGAGGAAGGAGAAAAAGCATCGCATTCCAGTAAAGTGAGAAACAAGTTCTTCAAAATTACAACGTATATCCATAAAATTTTAAATGAGAGAGTCATATGTTGAATGCTCAGAGATTTAGTTTAACAAAACTGTTAATGTAAGATAAAGTTTTACTTTATTTATTGTAGGATGAAAGTGTTTAAAATAGGATCTATAAGTCACAACAATCTGTCAAAATGTATTCACCTATGTAATTGTAAAATTATTCATACAGATCAAGAATTCCTATCCACTGCTATTCCTCCTGCACGTCTTTGCTAACAAGCTTGCATGTGTTTCTCAACCGCTAATAACTTTGAGTTTTGGTACAAATAATTTTATCTCCGTATTTTCAAAATCGCTGTCCCCAGTGACTGAGAGAGCTAAAAGGGCTTCCTAATGCCAAGGGTGATGCCACAAGGTCATTCTTGTGACTGTTGCCGGTGACCACTGCTACAACCATGGAGGGTCAATGTCTCGTGAGACTTAGATAGTTTGTGCTTTTTATCCAGTCATTCCATCCTGAAATTACTACCTTAGGATATATCCCTGAGGAAAAAAATATTAGTTTTCCACTATGGAGATTTTGCCTCCCAAAATTAGAAAAAAATACCTCAATGTCTGAGAGTAAAAGTTAAATAATTATGGTATTTCAGTGAAATATCCAAAAATCACTTAAAAATATATTTATAGGTTATACAACATGGAAAAGGCATATGCTACAAAATAATAGAAAATATATAATAAAACTGTAGGTACTGTAAAATCATAATTGACAAAAATAAATAACTAAATAAAAATGTGCAAATCAGGAAGTCTAGAAGAAAACAGCCAGGAGACTTACATACATTTCCGGAGATTCCAAAATTTCTACAACAAACCAAAACTGTTTTCTTAAACTTTAATACAAACTAAACTGTCACACTGATGTAGCTGAGTCGTGTGAAGGACAGGGGACCTTTATTTTTGCCCTTCCATGTTTTTCTAAAAAGCTTGCATTATTCTCACAATCAGAGAAGGGAAATAGAAAGGAGCGGTGAGAAGGCCGAGGCAGCAGGTCAGGGATGTGACCTCCTCACACTCAGAAGCAGCCTGCCTCCCGTGCTTTCCTCGTGTCAGACAACGCACTTCAAGAGGGACATGTTTTCTTATGAGAACGTCTACCTGGACTATAGCCAAGAACAAACCTGGTACAAGAGAAAGAATGGCCGAGGATCCTAAGAAAAGATTGTGTCCCACATCATAACCTCATCAGTGCCACATAGTTCAGGTCACATTTGTGGTGAAATAAATAGAGAAAGGTATAGGGTTGGAAGGCTTCCCTTTCCAGCCTGTTAAACTGCTGTAAATCGTAGAGACACTGGGGTGGTTTAACTGCCTTCTCCTTTTGAAAGGAGTCTGAGGAAGATGGACAAACCAAGTCTTCCTGTTTCTGGGCTCACTTTCCACCTGTCAGGCTAATGGCGTTGGAGCCACAATGAGCTGACATGTCTTGGAATTATTTGTGAGTCCTAAATAAAGCCAAATTTTTAATTAAAACCTAATCATATGTATGCTTTACATAATATAAAAGAGAATAATAGCAAGGACTTCGGGCTCTGGTCAAGTGAGGAGGTCAGTAATTCTCATTTTGAAAAGCAATTATAACACTGGACCAGATGAAAAACTAACCATTTCAGCACTGAGGAAATGACCCCAGGCACACAGCAACTGAGAAGCGCTTATGCTTGAAAAACTGCAGAGTTCAGGCAACAACAGTGGTATTCTTGCCTGGAACTTCTCACATTCCTCCCCTACTTCTGAACACTCAGTTCAATGAGCATGAAGGTTCTTTCAAGGTAGAGTACGTCATGAAGACTGCCAAAGAAGTTACACAGCTTAAGGGAGCCCACTTAATTTGGGGTGAGGAGTGACGTGATGGTGAGTTGACAAACTCAGTGGTTTGCAAGCAAGACGGGCCAGAGGCTCTGCTGGTTTGAAGCTGCGGTCACTGCTGCAGCAAGTATATGTTTGGCTAAAGCTGTGTACATCCTTAGTAGAGACCCACAAGAGCCCAGGCTAGCCAAACACTCCTGGGCAACCCTAAGGCTTGGAGCATTTGCAGAGGAGACATGAAAGGACTCAGCAAAAAGTACAAGGGGGGAAGACTCAAAATGGCCTGAAATTTGAATGTGCTCCCCAAAACATATATATGTATCCACCTGGAAGAGGATGGAAGTCTTAAGGTGCTTGAGCAGTCTCTGTGCAATCAATGGCTACCACTAAGGTACGTAGACACAGGTGGGACCCCTAGGGAGCTAGAATTAAAAATAAGAGAGCTAAAAAGAAAAAAGTAAAAACACTGAGAAGAGCCATCAGCCACTACATCTCACAGGGCTCATAATTTCACAGATTTAGCTCAGGCAATTTTCAAAGAAAACAGCCAGCAATAACAACAAATGCATTTGGGAAAAATCAGATTCTAGAGTTCTTACATATGTTTTCAATAAAATATTTTTCAATAAAAAATTAGAAGACAGGTAATGAACAAAAAAGTGTGACGATTCTCAGAAGAAAAAACAAAACCTACAACTCAATACAAACTGTCTGTGAGTATATTCAGATATTTTATTTATCAAAGTCTTTAAAGCAGCTATGATAAATATGTTCAAAGAAATATGGAAAACCATGTTAAAAGAATTAAAGGCAAGTATGAAAACAGTAAATCAACAAATAGAAATTCTCAAGGAGACAAATCGAAAAATGAAGAGATTCAAACAAATAAAATCTGGAGTAGAAAAGTATAATAAGCTCAGTCCAATATTCACTAGACAGGGCTAACAGAGTAGTCAATTGGCAGAAGATGGAATCTGTAACTTGAAGATAGAGCAATAGCAGTTATCCAATCTGAATAACAGAGAGAAAAAAAGAGTAAGAAAAACTGAACAGAGCTCAGATACCTATGAGAGAACATCAAGGATACCAACATGCATGTAATAGGACTCCCAGAAAAAGAGAAGAGGGAAAAAAAAGAATCCGAAAAATGTTTGAAGAAATGGCCTGAATGTCCTCAAATCCTCAAAATTGTTGAGAAATATTAATCTACACATCAAATAAGCTAAACAAATACTGATTAAAAAATGTACCAAGATATTCGCAAGTAGACACATTACAGGAAACCTGTTGAAAACCAAGGAATGCATGAAAACACAACACTTCAAAATTTATAAGATGTCACTAAAGCAGTGCCTTAGTAGAAATCTATGGCTTTAAATGTCTGTATCAAAAAAGCAAAAAAGATCCAAATCAACAATGGAAAGAAAAGCAAGCTAAACCCAGCACAGGTAGAATAAAGGAAATAATAAAGATAGGAATGGAAATAATTGAAATGGAAAACAGAAAAGAAGAGATAAAAATCGATAAAAACAAGTCAGGTTTTTGAAAATATCAACAAATTTGACAAACCTCAAGCTAGAATTACCAAGAAGAAATTAGAGAAGATAAAAATTACTGAGTCAAGGAAAAAAAGGGAAACATCACCACCAACCCTACAGAAATTTAAAAGGATTATAAGGGAATAGTATAAATGATTTATGTCAAGAAACTAGATAATTTAGAAGAAATGGATGAATTCCTAGAAAGACACAAATTAATAAATTGGACTCAAGAAGAAACAAAAGATCTGAATAGATCTATAAATAATAAGTAAATAAATTAGTAATTGAAAATCTTCCCACAGAGAAAATCCCTGGCCCAGATGGTTTCCTTGGAGAATCTATCAAACATTTAAAGAAGGAATAATATTGATCCTTCATGAAAAGGATTCATTCAGAAGACACAGAAGTTGGGAGCACTTCCCAATGTTTTCTATGAAGCCAGCGTTACCCGGATATCAAAGTCAAAGACATTATAAGAAATCCACAGACAGATCGATACAAAAATCATGAGCATGGGTATAAAAATCCTCAAGAAAATATTAGCAAATTGAATCCAGAAACATACATAATGGATTATAACCAAGAACAAATGGGATTTATCCTATACATAAACAGTTGATTTAACATCCAAAAATCAGTTAAAATCACACATCATATTAACTGACTATAGGACAAAAACACATGATCATCTCAACAGGTGCATACAAAGCATTTGAAAAATCCAATGGCTATTCACGATAAAAACTCTCCAACACTAGCAATAAAATGCAAATTCCTCAACCTGATAAAGGGCATCTGTAAAAACCCACAGCTACCATCACACTTCATGTTGAAAGACTGAATGCTTTTCCCCAAACACCAGGAACAAGACAAGGACGTCTGCTCTTGCCACTTCTATTCAACACTGTATTGGAGGTTCTAGACAGTGAAACAATGGAAAAACAAAATTAAAGATATCCAGTAGATTGAAAAGGAAATAGTAAAATGTCAATTGCATTTCTATATACTAGCAAGGAAAATTTTGAAAATGAAAGTAAAACAACAATTATATTCACAATAGGGCCAAAAAGAATAAAATACTTAAGAATTAATTTAACAAAAGAAGAACAAAAGTTGTATGTTGAACAGTATAAAATGACACAAAGAAAATTAAAGAATATCTAAATAAATGCAGAGAGAGTCCATGTTCAAGGATTAGAAGATTCAGTAATGTCATCACGGCGATTCTTCCCCAATTGATCTATTAATTCGTGCAGCAGGTTTTTGCGGCAAAAATTAACAAGCTCATCCTAAAATTTACGTGAAACCACAAAAGACCTAGAATAGCCAAAATAATTTTTATAAAGACCAAAGTTGGAGGACTGTTATGGACACCCTGCAAGAGCGGTGGGGCTAGCGGAGCCCCCCAAATCTAATTTCCATGTTGAGACTGATGATGCCACACACCCAGAGGGTCTGACAAGTTTTATTACTCAGAAAAGCGAGGTCTTGGGCACGGCGGGGCAGGCCTTTCAAGCAAGGACTCACAGAACCTGATTTTAAAGTCACATAAAAATAAAATCACAGTCATCAGGCCAGTGTGGTCCTGGGGCAAGGAGAACACACAGGTTAACAGAGGAAAGTGCAGAGTCCGGCAATAAATCCCTGTATTTATGCTCAATAGGTTTTTGAGAAACGTGCTGAGTTAATTCAAGAAGGAAAAGACAGTCTTTTCAACAAATGGCGCTGCCTCGGAAGAACGAATCTAGTTCCTTACTTCCTCCATACACAAAAATTAATTCAAAATCGCCAGGAGGGGGTGCTAGAAGGTAGTCTAAATAACTAAAAGCAATCAAAATGCTATACTTTCTAAGCAGGGAATTGAAAACAAAGAGGAAATATAACATCATATTTGGTATTCAAATGCAAAGGCCCAATGAGAACAGAAATTAATCCCTGAATCACAAACAGCCAAGCAGGTTACTTGGGGCAGAGGCCCAGGAGAATGGCCGACTTAGTTCAAAGTCTTGGTGTGCTCTTTATTAGCTACGCAACCATGAGTTAAGTTACTTAAGCAGCCTAAAACTCTGTTTCATCTGCAAAATGTGGATCAGTAACACCTGCTTTATGCTTGCAAGGAAGGAATAAATATGTGCAATGTTCGACATTCAATAATTTATCATTTCATGGATAAGTTATTTCTGGCATGACTTAAAAAAATTAACTTTTACAAAAGGTGATCAACTCAACTCAAAAGTGCTAGAAGAAATTTCTACTACCTTTTGAGGTCCATCAACATTAATTGAATAAATGCACTTCAAGAATAACTTCTGCTCTTACTGGCATGTGAGAGTTATTCTTGAGTTACCGCAATGCCTCTGAAATTTTCTTCATGTGACTTAGACCTTTTAGTTTAAAAAGAAATTCTATATATATGACTACTGAATTTATGTATAGTGAATGGATGGTGACATGGGTTTTGGAATTTGTTTGAATTGGGTTTTAATCCAGGCTCCATTAGTTACTGCTTAAGTGACCTGAACAGATAAATCTTCTTAAGATTCTGATGATCTCATCTATCAATAACTCTCCTGCCCCCTCCATGGGCTCAGGCTGTCCCTCCCTCTGCTCTGGGCTCTCAGGGCTCCTGGTTCCTCCTCTTCTGCAGAGGGCCTGCTCTCAGCCTGCCCCAGGAGGCTCTCAGGAAATGGGCTGAGCAGAGGCAGGGCTCCTCCCCAGGCCTCCCCCAGCCCCACCCCCTCTGGGTCATCAGCTGAGTGGTCTTCTAGGAGAGCCCCTCAGTTACTGCCTGCCTGGGACAGCTGTGCAGAGACCGGCTCTGACTCCCTCCTTTTGTCCTGGGCTCCCTGTCTTTGGAGCAGGACTGGAATGTGAGAGGGTGTCTGCCCCTCCTGTCATCTGTCCCTTTCTTCTAAGGCCCAAGGAGGAAGGCATGCTGTGGGCTCTCGCCCTCCTTCTAGCTTTCCTGGCTCCTGGTAAGTGTGCTGCCTACCTGCTTCTGGGATTTTTCTCTTTTTTTGGCAACAGGAGGCCATAGTAAGGAATTCTTATTACCGCTTCCTTGTTACTTTTTGTTGTTCCCATTGCAGCCACTCAGGTATCTTCCAACTTGGAAGGGAAACAGATGTCACTCACCAGACAAGCTGGGTTGTCTGCTGTAATCACTTGTGATATTGAACATACCAGTAACTACATCCACTGGTACCAATACCAGGAGGGGATGGCCCCACGACGACTTCTCTACTATCAGGTCTTCAGCTCAAATGTTATGGTAGAATCCGGAATCACTTCAGGGAAATACCATGCTTATGGAGGCACAGGGAGGACCTGTAAATTTTCACTTGAAAATCTAGAAGAAAGTGATTCTGGTGTGTATTACTGTGCTGTCTGGGAGTAGCACAGTGATTCAGACCTCCCCTATCCTGCACTGAAAATTTTGCTTGTGGCTGCCAAGAGCAACCTTGTCATACAGGATGGACCAGCCCCTGCCTCCCTTCCTTCCTGACTTCACTGTGCTCTGAACAAAGAGAGACCCTGAAGTCAAAGCCCAATCCCCAACCTCACATCCCATTGACCTCCTTCCTCCCCCAATGAGTGATAGCACATTCTCGAAGACCCCAGTCCCCATCTCCAGGAGGTAGGCAAGCAGTCTGGCAGACCGCATAATCTTTCTACTCTCCTAGGAGTCTGTGCAGAACATTCAATCTGCTTCCAGGTACAGACAAGGTCACCTAGAGTCTTACTTGTTCGGGGAGACATTTAGGAGAGCAATCTGGGAAGGCTAGTGGTACCAAATCACTTTTCCAATCATTTCCCAGAGAAAATGGCTGGGAAAGGAGCTCCTGCCTTACTCAGGAGAATGAGAAATAATGAAATGAAGACTTTGGACTTCATGAAGACCTCAAGCTGGTATCCAATTTATCTTTTGGACAAATTGATATTTCCCTCAACATAGCGAACCATGGCACTGTTGATACACTGAAAGTCTAGGAATAAAGTGATTGTTGTAGAGATGCCAAGCATCATATTCTGCTCACAGCTTCTTTTGAAGTTCAGCCTCAGCCAAAACTGCTCTGTCTCAGACAGGTAAAGTCAAAGCTCGTTTCCACCCCTCCACCAACATTGACATAGCCAAGTCCTGAACTGGAATGAGTCTTAGGAGATTATTTTTTCTCAATTATTAAAATTAAGGGACACCTCGGGCGAAGAATCACATGATGAATAGTATATATTTGAATTGAGAAGTCCTTCAGGAAACTGTTGTGGCTGCCATATTGACCAGCTTTGAGGATATGAAATTAATCCTGAAGTACAGAAGTGCCAGATTCACATGTGCATGATCTCTTGTGTACTGGATCCTCCAACCTTCTGCCAGATCTCTTAACCTTGACTCTACCTTAGGGTTTAAGCTCCTAGAACGCTGTTTCTCAAACTGTGGTCCATGGACCACCTGCATCAGAAACACTTGGTAGGTTTGAATAAAAGTATGGGTTCTGGATAACATCTAACAAATTAAATCAGAATTTTAGGATGAAAGCTGAAGATGTTTATTTTTCAATGAACTCCACACTGATTCTTATTCAAATAGATTTTTAAGAACTGCCGTCCCAGCAGTAACAGATAGGGTGACCTGTCTCCCTCTGAGATCACCTGGTTCTCAGCCTGACACAAGAATGCTTTCTAGAAAGGTGCTCATGGGCTTTCTCCGAACACACAAAGCCCTCCCCTCTTATCGCACCCTGGATGCTGCTGCTCTAACAGGTCATCACATTTCTCCATAATTCCACCAGAACCACAAGTGGAAACTCCAGTTCCTTCCCACTGCTGTGACCTCAGGCAAGAAGAATTGTCCACTAAATAAACCAACTTTAACTTGCTCTACTGTACCAGGGACCATGTATTTTAACTATTTTGCAGCCTTGTAAAAGTTTATTCCTTACCTTGAAGCATTAACATTTTCATTTATATTTTTCTCATAGTGTTAAGGCTTTGTTCTGCACATTTATTTCTTTGATCTGCTTTGAATTGAATTTTCGTGTATGGGGGTAAGGTAGGAATCTGACTGTGGAGATCCAATTTCTCCCCCAAATTACTGACTAATCCATCATTACTCCCACTGTTCTTCATCAGCACCCCTGTGATAACTAAGCTTCCAGAGGCTCACACAGCCCTTGCTGCTCTCTCTCTCTTCCTTTCATTGTATGTGTCCACTTACACAAGCCAGTTTCTCTAAGGAAACAGCTACAGGTGGAGTCGCTGAGTATGCAGAACTTCACCTTTACAAATGGGGCCAAATCCCTGTTTTGTCTATTCCTGTGCCAGGAACAAAGTATTCTAATTAGTATAGCTTTATAATAATGCTTGATTTTTGGTAAGCAAATTTTCTTGCTTTTTTGTGTTTCAAAATTTTGTTGGCTTTATTTTATGCATGAATAAACACTCAATATAAGTACATATAAGTACATGTATTTACTTGTCAAGTAATAAGTCACAAGAAATATGGTAGAAATGTATTATGCATATTACAAAACATACACAAAAACAAACAATTTTAAAATATTTGATAAAAACAAATACAAAGTGTAGTTCTAACACTTTCCTCCCACAAATCAATGAAGTATCTTATGCATCCCGCTTTGTAAACCACAGCACCACCAATACCAATGCCAATAATACACTTCCTTCTCAATTCTTCCTATTTCCTGACTTAGCATGCATCCCTAAGACAAATCACACTCAATGAATTCTTTTTGTCTTCAAACCAAATTCTTACAATCCCTTTATAGTACACCTTTCTTTCATTCTCTGAAGTACTTCTCGTCTTACAAATGGACACTTGATGGTGTCTTTTCATGTTCTTTAAAAGGAAGCACCCCCAAACCTGATAAATCTTAGGCTTCCTCAGTTCTGTAAGGAAACCTTTGTGAGGAATGTCCAGGGAACCCCACACTCATCATTTGTTGACTGAGAATACTAGTGTGGCCTCAAAAACTTTCATTGTCTTCACTGGTTATAAACATGAGATCAATGTTGTGAAAGAGCCTGGGCATGTCCTGGGTGTTCTGGATGGACTTGTTAAATTTGAGATGACAGGTTCACTCCGTAAAAGGTGCGCACACTAGAAAGGAGGGAGGGGGCGTTCTGATCCTGCCTCAGCTGCTCACGGTCCTGTAACACTGAAGGAGTCACCTTCATTTTGGGAGCTGTTTCCCATCTTTAAAAATAAGAAACAATGAGCTCTTTAAGCGTCTATGCATCTGTGATGCCTTAGCAAACCTATGACTTGGTTTTAGCAATGGGGTTACTCATTGTAATAAAAGACAAATTTAAAAATAAATAAATAAATATTTACACAACACATAGTGTTAAAAAGACGTAAGTAAGAGATGAAAGAAAGAAAATTATGTCCACAGTCCTCTCATCAAAATATGGCCTCCTTCTTTTTGGTTTTCCAGGCTTGTCCATTTCACTGATAATTGTCCTCATGTGTACATCTAATTGATTCCATATGACGGAAATGGAGAAGTCAGATTAGATTAGTTCTCAGATTCTGTGATGGCCAGCAGAGCACTCTCCTGGGTCAGACAACGTTGCCAGGGTCTCAGAGGTTTAAATTAAAAGTCCAAACTTCAGCACCTGGATCTCTGCTCCCTCCTCTGCCTGAGTCTGATCTGCTCTCCCCACGCCCTGCTCCCAGGCTGGCTGAGCTCAGCTCCCTCAGAACAGGGTCAGTCCTGGCAGCAGCAGGAAGACCCAGATGAGAAGAAGTCCTTCTCCCTCAAGCAACACCTGCTTCTCTTTTCCCGGAGACCAGGGGGGTCCTGACGAGAACCCTCCAGACTCCACATGAGGGCTGAGAGGGAAGCCCGTGGCTGCTCTTTGACTGAGTCCTGAACAAGAGTTTTCCTCTATTGTTTTTTAAACATGCGTCTCTTTTAGCGGAGAATAATCTTTCAGCGCCCTTTAGAGAGGACACACCACAGCAGGAGAAGAAGTAGAGGAAAGGAAAACCAATGTCACTTGTTGAAATTACCTTCTAGGCCCAAGATGGAGCTGCTCCTGCCCCATGTGCCACATCAGCAAACTGAAACTTAGATAATTTTCCTGTCCCTGTAAATGCTGTGCTGGACCAGAAATGCAGTCTATCCAGCCAGCCATTCCCCAACTACCAAGAATCTGTAACGATATCCCTGTTCTAAATAAGGTCAGATATGCAACCCAAGCAAATCAACTTAAGCCAAATACTCTTTTCTTATTCCCCAATTGCCCTGTATCCTTATTGGGAAATCACTGGCCTCCTAGTTAATCCTGCCGTCTTTCTGCATCCCTGCTCTTAAGGCTCCGTAAAACTCCACTTGCCCAAAATCCCAGGGAAGAGGGCTCCACTGCTTGTGAGTCACTGTGCTCCCCAGTCCATGTATTGTCTTCCCTTGCATAAAGGCCTCAGTCTCATTACTAAATTATATTATTTCTGTAATTTGACACACTGGAAAAGGTATTTGTCTAGGAGTTGGGACAGTCTTCATTAACTATGGCTGGTTATTGTGAACATGTTACCACCCACGGATGGTCATCTGCCCTGCACAAGACATGACAACAATAAAGAGACAAGGTGGTGGGAGATAAAGGGTTTTTTATTACAGCTTGCTAGCAAGGGGGAAGATGGCTGACTAATGTCTAAAAGAACCATCTTACAGAACAAAGACTACAGGCCAGTTATGTAAGGGTCTGGTTTCCATGTGAGAGAGCTATCTGGTCTCTGTGTGGGGTCATCCATCTGATCTCTGGGTGATGGCAGACATCTGGTCTTAGTTCTGATAATCTTTTGGTTTACTGGGTATGCATCAGAGATGAGAGCCACACCCTATACCCAGGCTTTTTAGTTGTCACAGATGATTGCCATCAATGTAGACTATCTGCCCAGGGGTCATCACATTCCTCAGGAACTAAAAAGAACAGAGTTATCAACTTTCAGCAGCTGGGAGGGGTCATAAAATCTACAGAGTATGTCAGGTTTAGTTAATCAGAGGTCATTCAAAAGTTGCAATGTGGTTTCTTTTCTACAACATGACTCCCCTTATATCAACCTTGTTTTGAGCTGGTATCAATTCCTCCCCCCTTTTTCTTCATCCCTCAATCTTGAGGGCTATCCTGTTGAGGAGGGGCACAGGATGTTCCATCTCATTGAACCAGTCTCTTAGTAAGATGGTGATGCAGTTAGGCTCCCAAAGTTAGGCCTATGTTCTATAAGCAAGTAATCAGGTATTTAATAAGACAAAAACAAGGGTAATGGTGGGAGCCAATTATAAACCAGTTCCTGAGCCCTGGGGGCAGCCAGCCAAAATGACTTCTAGATGTCAGAGTCAAAGCATCTTTTGTAGTTTGAAATGTCTCTGATGATGTCATCAGGTATGTAGATATCTTTCTGAGTGGATTACATAGGAACAGATATGAATTTCTCTTAAGTTGACATCAAGTTCTCCAGCTTCAGTTTACAAGCCTTCAGGCAAAAAGGCAAGTTCAGTCTTCAATGATTCCAAACGAAAATGTTAGAAAAAATTGAAAACGTTTGTTTTGAGATTTGTAGCCAGAAATTTCAGGAGACTAGAACTATTCAGGATCTAGTCCAGTTAACAGATATAAAATAAAAACATCAAAGACAATTAACAGAGCTAGAATCTAACATCCATGAATATTTACTCTAGTTTCTACTGGAACATAATTTTCTCTCTACCATCACTCTTTTTTTTTTTTTTTTTTTTACAAAACATAGCCAAATTAAGACTATCTGGTTTGCAAAATAAGTCTAGTTTCAATAAATTTGGCCCAATTTTTTACATGAGTCCAGCAAGAATAGCCATTCATCATATAGGTTCTTTTAAATCTACCTTGCTGGAAGTTTTTATAAAGAAACTCAAATTGAAGTTTAAAGACGTCTTGAAGCCAAGGAAACAAAGCCAAGGATTTGTCATCAGGCTTAACCTGCAATACCATCAGAATCGGGTGAATTTCTCTCTTTTCAAGGTCTGCCCAAATATTTAGAGGCTCCTTGAACCTGCCAGAGAAATGATCTTATTTACTTACCTGTTAAGTTTGCTGGGAAAGCTGTAAACAAGATACCAGGCCAATATTTCCAAGTGGTTTTATTCCATGGAGTCCAATCTTTGTCTATTAAAGCTTAGTCATACCTGAGCCTATGCATTTTTCTCTCAAATATGACATTCCAGACAAAGCCATGGTAATATAACCAGTGTTTCCAAATGTGTCCTGTTATAAGGAGAACAGATTCTTATGGAACTTATGCAAATAATTCTATTGCCATGAAAATAATACTCACTCACTCACTAAGAGTTTCCAAGTTCTAGAGGGATCAGGTATGGAGAAAATAACTGTTTCATTTCTGCTTACAAAGGTATGGTTTACCAAATTGCTGTAAATCATAGCTAGCTTGAAAGAAATGAGAAAAAGATTTACTTAAATCTGAAAAAAAACATTAAAAGTCAGCAATATTTCAAGTAAAAGTCATAAAAATTAGAACTGTCCTCATCAGTTCATTCACTTCTATGTAATTGATTCTTGACCTTAATCTGTTAGCAGTTTCACGAAGTCATCCTGGAAAGTTCTGTAATATTTTTCATCTGTAATCTCTTACCCAGTTCAGTTTTATGATCCAAAAGTTTATCATAGGTCCCCATGAAACAATGCTTAGCTATCCATTTAACTATGATGACAACCAAAGATCTTGAAGGCAAACCTAGAAAGACAAATAGTTAATAGAAACTTAATAGAGACACCTCAGTCTTTTTGAACATAGGAAATTATTTTAACAGAATATAATTCTTCTTTCTTTTAGGTAGACTTACTCAAAAAAACAGAAAAACCATTTATAACCTCTTTATCAAAAGCAGACCAAAAGTTCAAGAAAATGATTCTTTTAAGAGAAAGAAGACGAAATTCTAAATTTGCACCAGCTTCCTTTTGACATTAAAACTTATTCACTTAATTAAATTTATTTCAGTCTTAGCCAACTAAGATTGTGACCAAGCAAAACTCTTTTCTCAGGGTTCCTCCCCCACAAACCTTCTATAGTTTTCTTTTTTTTACATTCAGAATTTGTCCCATGCCTTCTTTTCTTTCTTTCCCCCTAGTGCTTTTGGACAAATTTATCTTTATTAACAAAACAAATATCTCTATTCCTTGCACCTCCTTTCTGAAAACGTACATTTTAGTTTTCTTATATACAAACTTTCTAGAAATATATTTTTTCTCATAGAAAGTTCATCATCATGTACAAAACATATCTATCAACAAACCCTAAGCATGTTTTTAGTTGCTGTGAGGTAAGAAACCAAAGAGAGACAAATCTATGCTTAATAATCAACTTCTAATATTTTATCTTATGTGGACATGACCTAAATACTCATCACAATTTTATCATTTAACTTAATTTAGTAAAACCCTAAAATGTTAAGTTACCAAAAAGCATTTGGAAGCTGTTTTTTCAAGTATACAGGCCATAAAACATTATTATTGTATCCAAAAACTCTTAACCATTTCATCTGTCTTAATCATTTGTTTCCAACAACTATATTTATATTTATATTACCCATGAAAACTTCATGAGACATTAGACAAAATTAGCTATCTTTTAAAGCTATGATTTTTGCTGACAAATGTGTAACAGATAACATGAGATTATTTGACTAGTAAATGAAGGCTGCATATCTGCATCATATCCAAATACTGACAAATCTGGGAACGTGCTTATTTCAATCAAACCAACAAACCTAAACAAGCTTTCATTCACCAAAGATTATTTCATATCATGTTAACTTGAAAGACATTTGGGTTATGTTCTATTACATTTAGAAATAAATTATGTAAACACTTACTTCAAGCCAATTAAATAGAGCTCTTAATTTTGGCCATACCATCCGGAGGTAAAATATCACACTTATATAACATACCTATAGACACAGATACACAGAGTCTCCACAGATACTATTTTAAAATTACTGCCATGAATCAGGTACACTAATACAAAGTTCCCAGTTATGAATCCAAATTTTGTTTTAAGCCATTTTTACTAATATTTGTGGAGAAGACACTCAAGAAGCTAGATTTTTGGTGAGGACACACTTATGCCTGCTTTTCTTTTTTCTTTTTCTTCATTCCTAGGACTTAGTGATGGGTTAGATATTCCCTGGAGGGTTTGCAAGTTGCTTGAGATTAGGGAAATGGATGGACCTTTGACAGCCTCTAGAGCTGCATTTCTAGTCTTGCAAGGATTTTTTTAAGGACAGTTGCTCTTGATTTCTCAGAAATTGGGTTGTAACTTAATTGACAACTTCAGATTGATCTACTTGTCCAGCTACATCACAAAGACACAGAGAAACCACTCAAGTTTTCTCCAAAATGGAGTTTCTGGGGCATAACCCATCCAACTGAAAATGTTTCTAATAAATTGAAATGCACCCAAGGGGTGAGTCTCCCAGGATGCTTGGGGCATTCCCCACAATGGTAAAGCCCATGTATGATTGACAGTGGGCCTGGAGAAGGGTGCAAAGCCCAACTGCAATTCTCAGTATAGTTATAAGATTTAGTTAAGTCCCACTCAGCCTTCTGAGCCAGCACAAGGCAAACTAGGGAGGTAAAAGGCCTGGGGCTCCAAATGCTGGGGTTGAGAATTAAGTCAATGGCAGAAAGTTTTTCAAGTTTTTGGTTTTACAGAAGGTCCATGTTCTGCTCAGGTACAGCCTGAACTTAACTTTGATATACTGACAACAGAGGAGGTCATGAATGAGGCAGACAAAGAAGGGAAAGAGATGATAAAGCCTTGCCTTCATGGCCTCTTCCCAAGGGTTATCAGGATAAGGGTCACACAAGCAATTGTTCCCATGCTGGGACACACAACCCTGGTAGGACAGTTTAAAGAATAAATTACAGTTCTCCTGTCTCTGTTACTGACTCAGTAGGTGCCTAAAATACTCAGCAGGTTCTTGACAGGAGAGAAAACAGGGTCCCAGATTGTCAATCAAAGGATTGCCCTAGTGCCAACCTTGAATCACTCCAGGTGCCCAAACAGATTAAGAGAACCCAGGACTGCCAAGACAGGGCACCTCACTTGGGGTCACTGGACTGATCAGGCCTGGAAACCAGAGGAGAGCTGCCAGGGGTGGAATGTGGACTCTCTGAAACCAGAAGCCAGAGGAGTCCTCCCAGGGGTGGAGACTTTGACTCTTTAAAGATTTCTTTGTTTCTTGGTTCCAAAACTCAAATAGAGCCCAAAGTGGCCCCTATAATTTTAATTTATCCCAGCTTATCTTGCCAGCTATTTACAGCTATCCCCATTTTAGGGAGCTTTTCCCAAGGCAGCCACAACAAACAAGGTAATTTTTCTAAAGAGAGGTTGTTATGATTCCCAAGAAACTCAGTCCCCAAACAGCCAATTTTAAGCTATTTACTAACACAGACACAGATTCAGAAAATCCAGACACCACTGAACTAGTTCTCAGATTTAGGGTAACAAGTCCTACAACTGTTCCCACTCTGAATGTGTGCCCAGATAGTCACATTGGACCCCAGAGGGCCTTGCCGTAAACAGATGGACCCCAGACAGAGGGAAAAGAATTTTATAGTCATCCCCGAGATGACTTACCCTATTCCAGATTGAGCCCATGGACTTAATATATGTTGCCATTACTCTTCCTACCACAGTGAGCAATAGGAAGCAGCAAGCTTGGGTGCAGGAAAGGCAGTTCCTGGGGACAAAGAGAACCTCTGCAGCCTCTAAGGACTTACCCAACAGGTTGCCCATCCAAGGTGAACTGGCCATGAGCAGGACGTAAGGTCCCATCTGGGGTGCCAAATATGTTACCACCCAAGGGGGATCACCTGCCCACAGCAATACATGCCAATAGTCAAGAGGCAAGGTGATAGGAGAGAAAGGGTTTTTTATTACAGCTTGATAGCAAGGGGGAAGATGGCTAACTAATGTCCAAAAGAATCATCTTACAGAACAAAGTCTATAGGCCAGTTATGTAGGAGGCTGGTCTCCAGGTGGGGGCAGACACCTGGTCTTAGTTCCTGTAATCTTTTTTTTTTTAATAATATGCATCAGAGATGGAGCAATGCTCTATACCCAGATGGTTCAGTTGTCATTGATGATGGCCATCAGCACAGACTCTCTGCCTGGGAATCATCACATTCAGAAGGAACTCAAGGAACAAAATTATCAACTCACAGCCACTGGGAGGGGCCGTAAAATCTACAGAGCATGTCTGGGTTAGTTAATCAGAGGTCATTCCAAAGTTACAACATGCTTTCTTTTCTACAATATGACTTCCCTTATGTCAACCTTATGTTGAGTCAGTATTGAACAGTTGTTATGCTTTAAATTTGAGCAGTATTTGAATAAAAATGGTGATACTCATTGAGAGAAGCATAGTTTTGAATGTTGACAACGTGAAATAACATTTTTTCATAAAGCAGTAAATGATTGTGGATTTTGTCCCCCAATACTGTCTTCTTGTTGGTGAAAGTCTATAATACGGAGAAAAATGAAAGAAAAGAGTTTACCCAATTGTTTACTGACTTTATTGAGACTCTTTCCACCTGTCGTTTTGCTATGTAGATGTCACCACAATTGTCACTTTCCTTTTCCAATTAACATTTTACAACAAATGTGCTAGACATCAGCAGAAGGTATAAATGATAGCCCTGAATATTCTTTTAGCAAAGTATTCTATTGCTTTATATTTGACCACCACCTCACCAACTCAGCACGACCCCAAAGCCTACATCTGGGGACAATTGAGGCTTCAATCTCGGCTACAGCTGAGCAGGTCTGCCTTTCAGCTTTTACTATAGAAGAGGAGCTCAGGAAATGGGTCTGATACTAGGTGCTGAAGGACCCACATCTCCACTCCCCAGGCCAAATCCCCTTGCCAACTGTTTCCTCTTCTTGGCCATCAGGGTATAATTAGCATAACTATACCCAGGAAGCACTGTGTAGAATTAGCATAACCGAAAAGGAACTTTCCTTTCAGTTGGAAGTCTAGGCTACCTCTATTTCTCAAAGCTTCATTTCACATGCATTCTTCAGCTGATCTTTCACAATATCATCTTGCCATTTCTGAGGATATGGTTCTGGAACAGGAGGGCTTGGTCCAGCCCCTGACCCTCCCTGCCCCCTGGTTCAATCTAGGCTTCTTCCTTTGGCTATGCACTCACATATACACATGGCTGAGTCTCCAAAACTATTATATTCCCTATAATTTCTACTTTATGTGGACCCCAGAGATCATCCACTGCAACCTGGCAGTTTCAAGATAAACAATAATCCCACCATGTCCTTAGAATTTCTATGCATCTGCGACTGGCTACATGCTTTGCTCACATCATCCTGGTTACTCTCCAGGCAACCATATGAGTTCCCTTTTTTTACAGATGAGGAAAAGGAGGTGGCATAATTTGCCCAAGACTATGAGAATGCAAGCAAACTGAGACATGCCATCTGCAAGGTACCTTTCCTAGCAAGATAGGGCCCCTAGCCAATAGGAAAACTAGGAAAATCAGATAGAGGCCACAAGATACACATTTCACAGCCTCTGGACTTTCCTGGGCTCAAGCATGCACTCTAGTGCCCAAGAGCCCACTGAAGGTGGCCCTAGCCCTATTAACAGAGTGAAAATCACCCCCAGGGGTGGAGAGCTAGCATGCTAACGATACATGCATTCCATCTGATGGCATGCTACATGACAGTGCAGGTGTAAGCACAACCCCACCTCTACATGCCATGACAAGGCCCTCCTCCCCAGTCATGGCCTAAGAAAAACCCCACAACCCTGTTCCCTAATGAGCTGATCACCTGCCCCTTTTCTTTCCTCCCCAGCTCCCTTGAGCCTCTCCTGTGCGCAAGCTAATAAGATTTTACTTTTCTGCTCTTGTTTGTTGTCTCTCTTGATTTCTATCCTGGGGGACAATAAGAACTCTGGTAGCTGCTACAAATCTATCGTGATATTTTAGGGCATTTAAAATCTCCTTCTGATGAGAACTCTAGCTAAATATGTTCATTCCAGCTCAGACAGTGGGCATGTGTTTCTGGCAGGGATTGCTGTTCTGTGCTTGTCCCTCCCTCCCAAGCAAGCAGCACACTCATTGTCCTATCAAGTGGGAAGTGAAGCATTAGATTTGTCTCCAGCCAGACCAGGCTCTATATCCCTACCTCATTCTCCACAGATCTTGGCAATCTATAGAAACAGAAAGTAGTTTAAGGGCAAAGCATTTATTTGTGATCAAAGAATTGTAATTTTGGGAACACAGATATACATAGAAACCATAGTGGTGTCCTGATTATAAGAGAGGGCCTCAGGGTTTTTAAGGGAAAAAGGGAGGAAGATGAAGTTAGTTGTATTAAAGAAGAGTTCATCGGTGCCAGATGAGGTAGGCTAGGATTGTAATTCATAAACTGGCTTGAGATTCAGTCATCAGGCAAAAGGCTAGACTCGTACTTCATTGATTGGTTAGCAATTCAATCATCAGCAAAATCCAGTTTCATCAGTTCTTACAAACAGGATATTCTTGTCCTTACTGACTGCTTGGAATGCTGGCAATTTGACCCAGTTTGGAAGACAAAGAAAACAAGATGAGCAAGGCAATTCCTCTGAAATGGCTGCCCTGGCTTCATTTTAACACACTGCACTCATGTCATCTATCACGATGTGCAGATTTGGGAACATGATTTAAAATATCAGCCCCACCCCCATTTCTAAACTGAGGATAATAATATTTATCCCAAAGGGCTATTCTCAGGATTTAATAAAACGATGAATATAAACGAATTAGAGCAGTGCTACAGTGTAGTCCATGTCCAATCAAAGAATGCTATTATTGCTGTTATTAGCCCACCAATTATTCTCTAGGATTCTCAGAAATCTCACCATTCATCATCCCTCCCTACACCTTGTGGCCAGACTTCTGTCTCTTCTCTCTAGACCCACTCCTCCCTCATTTCTCACTAGTCACCTCCTTGTGCCCCCAGGAAAGAAGCAGCTGAGGCCCTAACCTTGCCTCCACCATGCACCAAAGTGTGACTCCTCTCACAAGATCACTCTGGGATTCTTTCCACCAGGGCAGGATGCAGGGCCATGCTGGTCTCCTTGCCCTCCCATGTGCCCTCCTGTTCCTGGTAAGTCCAACCCCATTTTCCAGTGTAGCGTGCACAGGAGGATTCTGAGGTTCTTGCCTCTCCTGCTTCACCACTGTCTCCCTCGCAGGTGAAGAGGCAGCAGTCAGGCTGGGGGAATGGGCCTCAGGAGTGTGCACCATCACCTTGGCTCAGCTTGGCCATCCTACCATGCATGCCCACACCATGATCAGCTCCATCCACTTGGTACCACTGCTACCGAATCAAGATGGGTTCACTCCCTCGTGACCTAAAGTCAGACTCTCCACCAGAAGTAGTTGACACACAAAGTAAAGTATATTTGCAGCAAACAGGAGACTATGCAGAAGCATTTCCAGAGTTATGGGACTCCCCAAACAAAGGGAAGGAGGTCCTTTTATTTTGGGTGGGGAATGAATATTTCAAAGGGAAGTTTTGTCATCACATGTAGAGGTGGGTATTAGCTGGCACGGGCACAGTCTGAAAACATGTTCTCAATACATCACATGTTACACTGATAAGGCTAGGCTCCTCCTAAGCAGAGATTTTAGTATTACGATGAGGAAAAAGGGCATTTTCTGGTCATCTTCAGATCATCTGGGCAGGTGCTACCCTTGCTGTGAGGATCAATTTGATTCAGGGCAGTTGATGCTGGCATCTCTTCCCCACATAGCTCTGAAGAACATCCTTGAGGGAGTGTTAAGCACCTTTAAACTTCCTCCAGCTGCTTAGGGCATGCACCTGTGACTCCACAGTCACTGGACAGCAGGAACCCTGAAAGACTCCTCCGACTGGCCATGTTCAGACAGATGTGCAGTGGGATTCAGTCCTAAAAGAAGATAAAGTCACCATGATGGAGGTCAAGGATGGCACACGTATTCTGTCTGTCTTGGAGGGTGGGAAGCGCAATGCAGGCATGTGCTACTGCACTTCTTGGAACCAGCACAGCTACACGAGCTGCCCTGTACCCCATGCAAAAAGCACGTGGACTCCCTACTCTGTCAAGGCCTGGCAACTTTCACTACCTCTGGGTCCCTTTGGTTACCCTGGGGTCATCCCTCATTATCCTGGACTCTCCTAGACGTCACCTCCACCCATCCACTGCAGGTAACAGATAGAAAAAGAGTCATTAGTGCACAGGCTGACACAGACTCAGGGAGCTATCTAGTCAGCTTAACAAGACAGGGCTATCTGCAAGGCCCCTGGCCTAATAAGGTAAGGCCCCTAACCAATTGGCAAGCTAGGAGAATGAGATAGAGGCCACCAAAACCCGCATTCGCAGCCTCGGGACATTCTTGGGCTTACACATGCACCCTAACACCCAAGAGTCCACCGAAGGTGACCCTAGCCCTATTAGCATAGTAAAAATCACAGCCAAGGGTGGAGAGCTAGCATGCTAATGATACATGTGTTGCATGTGGTGGCATTTTGAACAACAGTGCAGGCACAAGCACAACCCCACCTCTACATGTCTTTGCCTAATAAAAGCCCCAGAATCTCCCTCCCTAATGAGCTGGTTACCTGCCCCTTTGTTTTCTGCACTGACCCCCTTTTGCCTCTCCTATGGACAAGCTAATAAACTTTACTTTTCTACTCCCGTTTGTTGTCTCTCTTGATTTCTATCCTGGGGGATAGTAAGAACCCAATGTTCTGGTAATGGTTTCATTAATCTTTTCTATTTTCCTTTTAGTGACTCTTTCATGTATTTCCACTCCGATTTTTATGATTTCCTTCCTCATACTGATTTCTGGCTTCATTTGCTCTTTGTTTTCTAGTTCCTTTAGGTGTAATGTTGGAGTGTTTATTTGAGGTTTTTCTTCTTTTAAGAGTTGGGACAGTATTGCTATAACCTTTCTTTTCAGTATGACTTTTCCTGCATCCCATAGATTTTTGTATGTTGTGTTTCATTTTAATTTGTATTTAGGTATTTGTTTTATATCTCCTTCAATTTCTTAACTGACCAATAGTTATTCAGTAGCATAATTGTGGCTTTTCCAGCTTTCTTCTTATAGTTTATTTCTCGTTTCACATCCTGTGATCAGAAAAGATGCTTGATGTTATTTCAAATTTTAGTTCAAATAAAGAATCTATGATTTCATAGGAGATAGAATTCTATAAATTTCTTCTTTTACTCCAGGAAAAGTAAATTATTTTCTCATTTGGAATTGCAGAGTAAAGAATCATATTGCCAAATGGTAAAAGTGGCTTTATTAAAAATGAAGAAATCGGTGCACATTTCTCAAATATAATTATATTGGCATTTTTCCATTTCAGTTACTGGAGAGTTTCTTCCATTCAGAAATACATGCCCGAATTGCTGAGAACAAAAGGGACGTTCCTTTGATGCAATCTCTGAGCAGTTACAACACAATTGAACACCTGGATATTAAAAAAAAAAAAAAAAAAAAAAAAAGCCTTAATTCTCTGAGTGCTTTTCCTAGTAATTTAGAAAAGTAATTGGTTGACTAGTTAGGCCTGATCTCTTCTTTTGCTGCTTTTATTATTTCCATTTTCCATCATTGCTTTTCAATGATTACTGTTTTGTTGGAAAACAGACATTTGGGTCAATTTATCTGAGGAAAAGTTATAAAATATGTGATACCACAAAACTTATATTCAAGGACTTCCAAAGGAACCCAGAAGATCCAATTGCTCGTACACGGTTTTTAAACTGCTAGTTACATCATGAAGCTTAGGAGGAGGCTGAGTTTTTGTAGAAGTTGTAACCAGTGTGATAGCTCAAGCTGGATCAAGAAATTTGGAAAAGGGACTAAGCTCATAGTAACTTCCTCTGGTAAGTAACTTTTTTCTATTTTTGCCCTAGTAATGAAAAAATGATAGATGCTTTTTTGGAAAAACAATTTAGGATCACACTTATCTGACTGCCACATGCTTGCCCTTAGCATATGAACAGCGAGTTCGCAGCTACTAATCACTATATGTGAAAACAAAACTACTTCATAAATGGTTTGTTTACTTCCATAATTGTTAGCAGATTGAAACATTACTTTTAGAATACACACACAGAAATGATAGACTCAGACTAGAAATTAAGATATATTTTGGACCACATCTGTAAACATTTGGTATAAGTTATGGGTTCAAGATGCTTTTGTTGTATACTGCCTTTTAAGCGGAAGATACTTTTACTAATTACCTCTTGTCTATATTTTGAGACAAAACATAGTGCTCCTTTCTCACAATAACCTGCAAAATCTATGTACTGGTTTTCATCTCATTCCTACCAGCAATGCAAAACATGAATTCTTAGAGTAAATGACTATAGAACATTGATAAATCTCACTTATTATTACTCTAGGTTCTTAGATGTAGGCTGAGAGCAGTCAAAATTTATGACAAATCAATTGACTTGCATAGAGACGGATCAGTTTAAGGGAATATATAAGTTTAATAAAACATTTCAGCTCCAAAGGCCATGAAAAGAGTCTTCACGGTTTTACATCCTCATTTGCTCATTCATTCTGTCAGCAAATACTCAATGAAGACAGTTTCTGTGCTGGATAGCGGGGAGAAAAGGGGGAAGAAGATAAAGATAGAAAACTTCCCAATACTCCAAAAACTTCTAGTCTAGTGGATAAGTGTTCTAACTTATACAGATAAATGTATTAATTATCTTCTAGTCTACAGGTTACATTAGAACAATGGTCAGCATTTGGAAAAAACTTTCAATTTCTAAGACTAATTGTTACCTGCTTCTGTAAAAACTAGAATCTAATAAGAATTATCTCAAATATTATTAGCCTGAATAAGGTGATCCTTCGTTTACCAGTATAAATACCTGGAAGTCCAAAAAAGAGGTGCTCTTTCAAGTTGAATGTATAAATTTATAGTGATATAGGTAAAAGTCAAATATCCACTTATAATATTTCTTACTTGGATTATAGCTACAAAGCTAAAAGTTATATTAATACAAATATCATTTGAGCAATATTACTTTTTTTGCACTAATTTTGTTAAAAATTTTGTTCAGACTCTTCACATGCATCAGCAACATCTACCTTAGGGAAACTTTCTAGATCAACTCAGGAGCTGAGTGTCTGTTTTGGGATCCCCATACACGATGTCACTGGATATTTTATCTAAAGAGACAACTATCCATTTACAAACTAAAAGGAAATAATTTTTTCATCTCTTCTGTGATTCTATAAACGTGCAATGTAAACACAAACTGTAGAGCTGTAGTCCCGAGTAGTATTTACCAAATCCACGTTAAATTTCTTTACTTTCTTTTGCAAGTGTTAGTTCCAAAATTGGCATTAATTGAGTTCATTTCAAGTGGTGATCTTGTCCAAGTAGTAGTTTTTGATCACAGCAGAATATAAGAAGAGCATCTTTTAATATGAGAGGTGGCACAAGGACTGAAACATAAGATGACTCCCGTTCTCTGAGGGATAATTTTGAGAAAGAAAGCCTCTCTTTATGTTCTGGCACTTTGAGTCTATCTGAATTCTGCCTGTTTTGTTTCTATATCACAGAGCCAGGATTTGCAAATATATTCTCCCACTTTTCATGTCATATTCAAGTTAGACCTTTAACTAAACTATCAACCGCTGGGGCAGAAAAAGAAATAAGGTATAATGCACAAAATATTTGTCATTTATTTTAGTGCCTATTCCCAGAATCCATTTGGGAAGACCTAAAATCAAATACACAAGCACAGGCATACCTC
Organism: Equus quagga; assembly: GCF_021613505.1. Lineage (NCBI taxonomy): Eukaryota > Metazoa > Chordata > Mammalia > Perissodactyla > Equidae > Equus > Equus quagga. Next base: position 34,787,551 of record NC_060274.1, on the reverse strand, counting down.
ATTTTGTTGCGTTCTGCTTTAATACAATTTGCAGATATTGCATTTTTTAAAAATAGAAGGTTTGTGGCAACCCTGTATTGAGCAAGTCTATCAGCACCATTTTTCCCAAATCATTTGCTCGCTTCATTTCTCTGTGTCATATTTTGGAAATTCTTCCAATATTTCAAACTTTTTCATTACTATTGTATCTGTTGTGGTGATTTGTGATCAGCAATCTATGACATTACTATTGTAATTGTTTTGGAGTACCATGAACTGTGCCGATATGAGATAGCGAAGTTAATGCATGAACATTGTGTGTTCTGACTGCCCCACTGACTGTTCCCCCATCTCTCTCCCTCTCCTTGGGCCTCTGTATTCCCTGGGACATAAAAATATTGAAATTAGGCCAACTAATAACCCTATAATGGCCTCTAAGTGTTCAAGTGAAAAGAAGAGCTGCCTGCCTCTCACTTTAAGTTAAACCTATAAATGAGTAAGCTTAGTGGGGAAGACATGTTGAAAACCGAGATAAGCCAAAAGCTAGGCCTCTTGTGCCAGTTAGCCATGTTGTGACTGCAAAGGAAAAGTTCTTGAAAGAAATGAAAAGTGCTACTCCAGTGAACACATGAATGATAAGAAAGCAAAACAGACTTTTTGCTGATGTGGAGAAAGTTTTGGCAGTCTGGATAAAAGTTCAAACCAGCCACAATGTTCACTTAGGCAAACATCTACTCCAGAGCAAGGCCCAGCTCTCTTCCATTCTGTGAAAGATGAGAGAAGTGAGGAAGCTGCAGAGGAAAAGATTGAAGCTAGCTGAGCTCCATTCATGAGGTTTAAGGAAAGAAGCCATCTCCGTAACATAAAAGTGCAAGGTGACGAAGCAAGTGCTGATGCAGAAGCTGTCGCTTCCAGAAGATCAAGCTAAGATTATTCATGAAGGTGGCTACAGTAAACAACAGAACTTCACTGTAGATGAAACAGCCTTATGTTGGAAGAAGATGCCATCTAGTAATTTCATAGTTAGAGAGGAGAAGGAATTCCTGGCTTCAAAGCTTCAGAGGACAGACTGACTCTCTTGTTAGGAGTTTATGCAACTGATGCCTTTATGTTGAAGCCACTGCTCACTTACAATTCTGAAAATCCTAGAACACTTAAGAATTATGATAAAACGACTCTGCCTGTGCTCTATAAATGAAACAACAAAACCTGGGTGACAACACATCTGTTTACAACATGGTTTACTAAATATTTTAAGCCCACTCAAGAGAACTACTGCTCAGAAAAGAGGATGTCTTTCAAACCATTATTTCTCATTGACAATGCACCTGGTCATCCAAGAACTCTGATGGAGACGTGCAATGAGATTCACATTGTTTTCATGCCTGCTAATATAACATCCATTCTGCAGCCCATGAATCATGGAGTAATTTTGATTTTCAAGTCGTATGATTTAAGAAATAAGGCTATAGCTTCCATAGGTAGTTATTCCTCTGATGGATCTGGGAAAAGTAAATTTAAAACCTTCCAGAAAGGATTCACCATTCTAGATGAGGTTAAGCATATTTGTGATTCATTGAAATTGATCAAAATATAAACACTAATAGGAGTTTGGAAGAGGTTGATTCCAAACCTCACGGATGACTTTGAGAGGTTCAAGACTTCAGTAAAGGAAGTAACCGCAGATGTGGTGGAAATAGCAACTAAAAATAGAAGTGAAGCCTGAAGATGTGACTGAACCGCTGCTATCTCATGACAAAACTTTAACGGACAAGGAGTTGCTTTTTACGGATGAGCAAAGAAAGTGCTTTCTTGAAATGGAATCTCTTCCTGGTGATGATGTTGTGAAGATTGTTGAAGTGATAATGAAAGATTTAGAGTGTCATGCAAACTTAGTTGATAAAGCAGTCTCAGGGTTTGAAAGGATTGACTCTAATTTTGAAAGAAGCTCTACTGTGGGTAAAATGCTATCAAACAGCAACACACGCTACAGAGAAATTGATTGTAAAAGGAAGAGTCAATGGATGCATCAAACTTCATTCCTGTCTTATTTTATGAAATTGCCACAGCCACCCCAACCTTTAGCAACCACCACCCTGATCAGTCAGCAGCCATCAACATCGAGGCAAGACCCTCCACCAGGAAAGATTTTGACTTGCTGAAGCCTCAGTGGTTAGCATTCTTAACCAATAAAGTATTTTTTAATTAAGCCATGTACATTGCTTTTTACACATAATGCTATTGCACACGTAATAGACTACAGTATAGTGTAAATATAACTTAAATATATGCTGGGAAACCAAAAATTGTGTGACTTGCTTTATTGAGGTATTCAGTTTATTGCAGTGGTCTGGAACTGAACCTGCCATATCTCCAAGGTATGTCTGTGCAGTCAGACCATGAAATAAAAATAGAAGATCCAAACCATGAAGGAAAGCAGAAGAAAAAAGAGCTGTGAATATCTAGCAAGGAGCATAGGGTAAAATTTTATGTTCAAAGGTAGGAGAAGAACATAAGGTAGAATTCATAGTTATCGTTAACTGATGAAAAAAACACATTAAATTTTCAAGTAGGATATGTTTTCCAACCATAAAATTAGAAAAGGACTTTAATGCATGAGTCCTTTAGGAGGAAAGTGAAGTAATAGGGTGGACATTGCCTTCAACATACATTTTATAAAGTGGAAGAAATAGTCTTTCGCAAACCCATTTTATACCACTACTGCATCAACGCTTTGGGCATCGTCACATTGAATGTCATCCACAGAGGGTGACCCTCAGCAGACATGGTCAGGCAGGTAGCATTTAGTGTCTAATGTGACAATAGGAGGATCTGAGGACAGGCCTCCTGTCATCTTTCTAATCCTTCTGTCTTGAAGGCCCACTGCCAGGAGTTTCAAGCTGAACTTTCTTAATTAGCTGAAAAGATGTCACTTTGAGGCTTAAATTTCTGGTGAAAACTTGAAATGCAAATAGATTGTGCTGTTAATCAGAGAAAAGAGCCATTTGTTTGGACAACACAAGTGAAGCAGTTCCATACACTGACTACATATTATTAGGATTTACCCAATGATCCTTTGACTTTCTTACACTGAGAATGGAGCAGATAAGACAAGACAAATGATTACCTCCTAATTGGATGTGTAAAAAGCATGTTTCCTGTGTTTACGGCTTTGAGAATTCCAGGCATATTAGAGCAAAGTGGAATCCAAATGAAGGGACAATTCTTCACACTTAATTGCCGCAATCAAATTGCAACCCCAAAATACTGAATTCCTGTTAGTAAGAGCAAGGTTTGGTCACATGAGATTAAAATATCGTGTTGGAACACACAATCATTATAAACAAATTGTTAATAATAATGATAATAATAATCATTATTGTAATCTCTATTTCCACAGCATTTTTAATCAAATCCTGTTCTAGATCTTGTTTTGTTTTGGTCTCACTTCAGCTCTGGAAGAGGTGTTGAGTTGATTTACACTAACATCACAATGTGCAAACAAATAAAGCACAAAAGACTTTAATGTACTTGATTTTTTCAGTCACAGAACTTCTTCCCAGCAAGGCGCCCCAGGATAGAACTTTGGTCTTTTGATTGCAGGCCACCATAGTTTCCTAGAATTTGAAGACCTCAGAGAAACTAAACTAGTCTAAAATTTTTGATATGGATTGATCACTGTGGAAATTATTATACAAAACTCCTTGGTGATGGAACAAAACTTGTCATCATTGGTAGGCATCAGAAGAATGGAACTTTTCCCGGTAATAGAGGAAAGGCAAGAAGCAATTAAATTGGAATAATAAAGAATGATTAGGAAAAGCAAGAATGTGATGGAGATCAATTGTAGAAACCTTAGAAGTGATTTTAAAGCAAATCATTTGGCACAGAACAGCATAGTCAACATTGTGCAAATATTAGAATAGGGTCTGGTTTCGTGTAAATATGGACTTATTAAAGGACTCAAGTATAATGTATGAGTCATGAAAGTGTTTGGCCCTCGGACAAAGTTTACGATTACAGATAAGTTTGTGAGTTGACACATTTCCTTTCCAACGGTGAGAGGGTGTTGTCAAAGAGCCTGGGCTTTGGTGTCAGGCTAACCTGGATCCACCACTTTAGGTCCTGCTTATGCAAATTGGTGCTTATTCTCTGGCCTCAGTTTCCTAATCCATAAAATGGGAAGACAGTGTGTATCCAGCAGGGCTGGTATGAGAATGGAATGAAATAGCATGAATAAAGTGCTCGGCAAATTGTCAACACATAACAGGTGCCAAATACACGTTCCCCCGACTCAAATGTGAAGGGAGAATTGTACCCAGTGTGAAGAGTTGTTTGCAGCCAATGACACTGACAGAGCAGCAACTCTCCAGAGGATTAGCTGTACTTCAACTGCTCCAATGGAAACTCATCTCACTGTCCACTTGCACATATAAATGAGTTTCGGGGTGTTTGTTTCTCTTTAGTAGACTTTTCCCTCACTTGGCAAGAAAATGAGATGAAAATGTGTTTGATTATTCTGTTATTGATATTCCATGTGCTTTACATCTTAATCCGTTATTTTAATTGATATCATCTCTAATGCCAACATTTATTGGCCCAAAAATTTGCAGCTAGTAAGTTATGGCTTCATACTCTTGTTTATCAGAAAGAAAAGTTTAATTCATATAGAAATTGTTCAAAATGAAAAATCAACTATAGTAGAAACTTGTCATAATTTGAAATGCATATTTAAATATGAAATATCTATAATTATTTATTTAATAAAAGAAAAATTACAAGAAGAAACTAGAGAACACTTAAAATCACTCTGCAGGTTTGAGATACCATACGTTCAATAAAATGTTTTGTTGACAATTGGTAAATTTATTTGGAATTCATACTGCAGCACCTTAATAAAATGTAAAGAAGTCCTGAAATTTCACTCAAATGTGTTACTTGATCATACAGATGAATGTATATGAAGTAATTAGACGGGTTTATTTACGTTTTTCTTGGTTTCCATTCTATGTATCATGAAAATGATTTTGACCATAGAAAACACTATTAATATATTTTTTTAAATATATTTAAAGAACAAACATGTAATATAATTATTTAAAATACAGGCACTAACCATACATACATAAGTGCACTACCTAATGCTTCGTTAACCATTATACTGAGAAAGCTATGTGAATTCAAGATTAGTTTTATTCTGAAAACAATGAAAGTTAAAGAATCTAGCTAAGGAAAAGGGGCAGGAGGTAAGAATAGTGTGTTATCACACAGAAATTTTCCAGTTCATTATTTTATTTTCAATTTATCTAATATAATGAATCAGAAGTATCCCTATAAAGAAACAAAAGTTCCTAAGATGAAAATTAGATTTTTTATTTTTTTTTTGGTAAGGAAGTTTCGCCCTGAGCTAACATGTGTTGCCAATCTTCACCAATTTTGTATATGTATCGCCATCACTTCACGGCCACTAAGAGTGGTGTAGATCCTCCATGGGAACCGAACCCAGGCCACTGAAGCAGAGCACAGTAAACTTAACCACCACGCCACCATGGTGGCCCTAGTTTCTTTAATATATTGACTAAAGGTGAAAATTATATAAATTTAATGTATGATTGAAAAATTAATCTTGTTTAATATAACATGCTTTGGAAATTAAAAACAAAGTAAATGGTTGGAGAAATATAGTTTTTTATTGTCATAATCAATAAAATATCAATAGCACTAAAAGCAAGATGTATAAAATTAAAATAAGCACATTATAACCTAATTGCATTTACAGTATGAGTAAAAAGCTCAACATAGTTTGCTGCTTAATTTACTATAAAAATCTGGAGCTTTGCTATATAGGCAGAACTTCTCAAGAATTTTTCGTCTTTTTTCTCAAATAAGAAATTTAATTCTACTTTTCTTAAGAAATTGTCCATTGAATTATTTACTCCAAGCAAGCCCAAAGACAATAAATATTAGTAAAGCATTTGTGAGTCAATTGGAAATCAAATTGAAGGGTTTTAATATTTATAATTGCCATCATTAGATTAACAATAAACATATAATCAACTAACATCCCAGCATACAAGTGACATGCCTTTGTTATATGATGTTTTCTTATATATTTTGACATTATGTCTGCAAGAGACTCTGGAACTGTGACACTTAACATTACACCAACCAGCAGGGGAAAACAGAGAAAAGAATGGAGCTCTAAAAGAATATCACAGCCCTATAGGCTAGAGACAAATTATGGAGGAGACACTGAGAGTCAAAATGTGGTGTATTATTAATCAGGCTTAAACTTAAACAAATGCCACAATAAAATGTGCTTTTGGTGAGCATATTCTAAAGTGAAGCAAAATTCTAAGTGCAGTACCTGATAAGATTATTATAATAGCGTTTCTGAAAATAATCAATAAAAATTTTAATAGGAGTTTTGGAAACATTGCTATTTTGCTTCTAAATTCAAGGCATTGTAAATACTTTGGAGGTGCATTATTAATACTGTTCTACTCAAAAATCTGGAGTGGTTCAGGGGTGAAATTCAGACGTTATATAAAATTAGACATCAAGTAGGAGAACTCTATTACCTCAGAACTGAGCATGGGACCCACATATGAAGCTAACAAGTCAACTCGATTGTCAAGTACACGAGGAAATGGATTCCTATTAACAAGCGACTGTGCATTGTTTTTAAAAAAATGAAAAACTTCTCCCTGATATTTATTTATATGACAAATAAGCCAAGTAAGGTGCATTCCAGAAAGAGTTAAATGAAGAGTGAGATTTCACAGACTTGCAGAAATGAAAAAGTGATACTTGGCCAAAAGAGCATAAATTACAAAATTCATGGGATGGTAAAAGGGACGTACTTTAGAAAGGACCAGACATTCTCATGTGTAGAGACATCATCAAAGTTACCTGATCTCCTCCCCTATTCCCACCACCTACCTACCCACCTTGAAAACAAACTCTGCTATGATAGAACAAAGAGATTTTTAAAAATACGTTTGTTCATGAATGTTAGCTGCCTTGCAATGGAGCAGCTAAAAGTAATACCCCATCTTAGGATGGCGAGACAGAACAAAGGCCAAGTTGAAATCCAGGTTCTGCCACTTAACAACTGTGACTCTGGATAAGTCACATAACCTCTGGAACCTCATTTCTCATTGAAAATAAAACCAATAAAAACCTCACAGCCTATGGTGGAAGAAAGGCCTTGGTAAGCACTAATTCAATGGCAGCTTTTCTTCCTATTGCTGTGCGCTAGGTTGTTGCAAACCACACAATCATTGTGCATCTCCAATGATTCTTTTTAATTGCTATTCCATTTTCCCCCACAGATAGACGCCTTCCTGCAGACATTTCCCCCAAGCCCACCATTTTTCTTCCTTCGCTTGCTGAAATAAACCTCCATAAGGCTGGAACGTATCTTTGTCTTCTTGAGAATTTCTTCCCTGATGTTATTAACATATATTGGAAAGAAAAGAATGGCAAAGCAATTCTAGAATCCCAGCAGGGAAATACCATGAAGACTAATGACACATACATGAAATTCAGCTGGCTGACCGTCACTGAAAAGTCAGTGGATAAGAAACACAAATGCATCGTCCAACACGAGCACAATAAAGGAGGGGTTGACCAAGAGATTATTTTTCCTTCAGTGATTGAAGGTATGTATATATAAATACACCTCCTAGAACACTTTTTTTCCAAAGGGAATATCCCACCTTTTCTGTCAAGTATCAATGAAAAGTAAACAAATATAAATGTTTCTTAAATGTTGTTCTATTTATTGGTAGCAAAAATGTCCCTCTATTTCCCCAATGAATTAAAATATTATAGGCTTCAGAACACAAAAAGAAAGAAAAGAAAAATTTCCTTAACTTTTCTCAGCCTTAGTTTCATCAACCAAAATATTAAGTTCTTAGAGACATTTTTCAGGATTGTTGACGGATTAAATGATACCAAATATGTGAAAGCACCTAGCACCGTAGCACACAAGACATACTCAAAGAGAGATTCCGCTTTTGATGATCTTACTTGATCGGGAAAGAAGTACGACTCTATGTCTTTCCAGGACGTTCTACTCAACAAGCAGAGTCACTCGCACTTTCATCCTGCTTTACTCAGAGTACAACCTCAAAACAATGCTATTAGATAACCAAATGGTGTTCATTTGAGGGAGCCAGGTGGTAGCTCAACAGAAAAATAAATAGTTTGGCCACTGCAGTACTATTATGGTCTTAGATGTTCTGCTTTTGTATTTCATATACCACCATACGGTAAAATTTCCTACTTACAGGTTGGATGAGGCTAATGTGTACACACATGCCTCCATTCTACGTAATGAATTTATTTCTTGCCATTGGTAAATGCAGCTCAGCAAAGATTTATTGCAGAACTGGCCTGTGCCAGGCCTGGAAGGGATGTGTGGATGGGGACACGAGGATGAATTATTGCCCCAAGGAAGATGCACTGTTGTAAGAGAACACATTTTTTTCATAATCACTCAGGTCACACATGATTCAGGCATGATGTCCCAAAAGAGTCCCTTTGACACAGGTGCTGCACGTATTCAGACAGTGTGAGCAGAGGACTGAATGTGCCTTGGTCTTGGCGATGGTCCGATAACTCTCTAGACTCAGGACTTAAAGTCCTGAGTATGAACACAACAGAACAAGAGCCCCAGAGGACCTATAAATAGGATGGAATCAGAGTGTACTTTTCTCTATGGTTAACAAGCCCTTTTGAAGCAGTGGGGAACGAGCACAAAAAAAAAATGTGCGAAGACCTTTGCTGTGTACCAGTATGAATTTCTGAAGTCTGTCATTATCTTCTGGGATTCTTAGTTTCTTCAGTGACCAGATATGGTTCCAACACTTGTCTTGGCTTTCTCTTGGGGCTATGATGAAGAGCAAATGAAACAATGTCAGTGAAAATGCTTGCTTTTGAAAACACCACATGGATGTATTTATTTATCTGTTTATTGTACTTTTTAATATCCTTTCCTAAAACTAACATAAAATTTATAAAACTGCCCTAATTTACTATTTCTACAGCTAAGAATCCCAGGGAAGCAACACATGCAAAGCACAAGTTTAATATAACCATTTGGCTTAAGTGTCCTGTGAGGTTTTGGTTTTTCTAGAGATCAGGAAGAAACAAGACGTATAGTAAGTTTCATGGTGATGATCATCATAGAGAGGTTGCAGTTCATAGTGTATTTTACTTGGCACCTAATTTCTGAAACAAATGTCTCCTATGGGCTTCTCCGGGCACTGAAGCTAATGAGGACATTTCTGTTAGTGCCACTATACAGCAAAATTTCTAATGATGCTTCTTGGAAGTTTTTTTGTTTTTGATAAAAGGTGAGAATATTACATAGAAGCACAAATCGATGAAGTGATTTGAAAGAAGATAAACCTAGTCTGGTCCAAGTTTTTGACCAACCTTGATTGAGAGAGAGAACTTAGGATACATACACAGATTTTATTATGAAGCACTGTTACTTTATTGTTTTCCCTCAATCAATGCATAATGATAAAGAGTTTTATTCATCTTTTAATGAAAAAGTCATTGTTACAAAACAGACTTTTAAGGCACAGTAAGTTCAGCTCTTGAAGATATTTTAACATTGAAACATGATTATGCTAACCTTTTCATTCTTGGAATTTATTCCAAATCCTATTTTAATATCCTTCAAAAAGAAGGTCTCATTGAGTGCATAAAATTGCATACTAAAACCATATCCATATGGACAAGAAAACATCTAGTAGAAAAACAATAAACAAAAACCAAGGTTTCTACTGTGTTTTCCTCCATCCAACAGGCCATTATATTTAAAAACATCTTTTATCTTTGCATGTTTGTCTTATTTGCTTTTTTACATTGTAGACAAGTCTCACAACAGGTTGCATATGTTCAGAGAAGTTAAATGTGAATTGGACTACCTTTCTATCTTTGGAAAGAATTGCAATGAAATTCTGAGCTCCCGTAATGAAAAGGTCATTGGCTAAAAATATTTAACGCATCTGGAAGAGAACACATTTTCAGTGTCTGCAAATGTGGAATGGTGGAGTTCCCTTATAGATTATTTTCTATTTCTATGGCTTATGTTTACAAAGTCTTTTCCACATGCTGTATCTGACTGAATCCTCCACAACGATCCTTTGAATGCTGGCCCTGCCCTCATTAGTATGACCCTCAGCAAGTTACTTATTCTCCCAACCTATTCCTCCTTTGTAACAAGGAGTCCTCCAAGGACTCCACTGAAGTCCACTTCAGTGTGACTGGAGGATTAAAGGAGATAATGCATGTGAAGCATCAAACATAGTGCCTGGCGTGGTAATAACCACTCAATAGCTATGAGCTTTTATTCCTGTTGTTGTCATGTCTACAAATACCACTACTTCAGAAAATCATGGGCATGAGTTGGGGATATTGGGATGTGCATGCTCTGGAAAGGTATGCCTGAGGCCTTTGCTCTCATGGGCAGTGTGCCTAAATCAGACTCCTTCAAAAGTGAGATTCTGTTGTGCATTCTGAGAGTTGATGAGCTGATTTGGGTGGCAACTCTTCATGTCAGCGAGTGTGCTGAAGACTGTGGAGCAGCCACATTTTCTGTTTACTTTTCCATTCGACACACATGTCTCCATCAGCTCCTTTGTGCCTGGCATGGTGCTAGGAGCTCTGAACACAGAAGAAAAACAAAACGGTCTTGGATATTACCCTGCAGTTGTGATAATGAAGAAAATAACGTGTTCTCCATGAAGGGCAACATCTTCCTGTGCAGAAACACAACACCTGAATTAGATCTACTGAATTACATAGAACCAGATGAACTATTCCTGGAATCGTAGGGCTCATCTTTTTAAGGATGGTCTCTCTGTATCAGATTGTGTGTGTGTGTGTGTGTGTGCATACACTCAAACTCATATAAACACATATGCACAGTGTTAAATAATAGGCATGAATAATTGACTAATACTTGCTCTCATTTCTTCTAGTTCTCATCTCAATTGTCACTGCTGTTCATCCTACAAAGGCTTCTCCAAAAGATGAAAACAGTAAGTCATTGTCCATATTTGCCTCTCTGTCTTGCTATAGGCATTTTTCCCTCCTGATCAACGTAACTTTTGTACTTCTCAGACTTAACATATAAAAGAACAATTATTCCTGAATTGTGGCGCTCATAATTTTTCTGTTTTTAGAGACTGAGTCTCCTGTCTATCAGCAGATCACATGTATGTGTATAAATACACACACACACGCATATATATCCCTACATATATACCCACAGTGTCGAATAATGGGCATGGACAATTGACTAATACTTGCTCTCATTTCTTCTAGAGGTCTCTGCCATTGGTTCCATAGAAGCTTACCCAACAGGGCAACGTGGTAAGTTTTTTTCATATGCTTACCTTCCTGCCATGCTATGGTATTTGAACTTCTCTGGTTCAGAGTAGACAAGACTAATTATTCCTGGAATTGTAGGGTACTTTTCTTTTCTTTTCTTTTCTTTTCTTTTCTTTTTATTGATGAAGATTGGCTCTGAGCTAAAATCTGTTGCCCAACTTCTTCCTTTTTGATTGAGAGAGATTGACCCTGTGCTAACATCTGTGCCAAGCTCCCTCTATTTTATACGTGGGATGCCACCACAGCATGGCTTAGATGAGCAGTGTGTACGTTCACACTCAGAATTCAAACCCACAAACCCTGGGCAGCTGAGGCTGAGCACATCAACTTAACTGCTATGCCACTGGGCTGAGGAGGGCACACATTTTTAGTGAGCATCTCTCTTGTCTCTCTGTTGGCAGATTTTAAATATATGTATATATACAAACACATACGTATACATACATGGCAACTCTCAACAAATAGGCACAAAGAATTCTCTAACACTTGCTCTCATTTTTTCCAGAGATCCCTGCTATTAATTCTACAAGAGCTGTTCTCAATGATGAAAGTCGTTAAGTTTTTGTATACTTTTGCCTTTATGTCATGCTATATATAGCATTGTTTTCCTTGAGATAAACTTAACTTTTGAACTTCCTTGCCTTAAGATAGCAAAACTAGAATTACCGGATGTTGCAGAATAGACTGAATGATACCTTAAATCAATCCATCATTTCCTAGGAGTCGCCTTAACACAGTAAATGCTGGTTTGGGGATGAGACGACTCTAAATTAAAGGACGCAGTAATTGGCTGGAATTACTCCAACAATGGACTTCATTCATTTGTGTGGCTTGTTTCTAATGACTGAGGAATATGTGATATCAAGGTGCTTCTAGATTTTTTTAAGTCTTCGGTCCTTGCTGATAGCTAATAACATGAACTGAAACACACTGAGAGCTTCCTGTACAGAAGTCATTGTGCTGGCTTTTGCCTGCATGTTCTTGTTTAATTCCTATAATACTGATGTGAGGTGGTACAATATCTTACCAAATTTCATAGATAAGGACAATGAGTCAAAAGCAGTTAAGTTCCTTGCAGCATGTTACACAGCTAGATCTGTGGATTCAACCCGGCCATCTAAAGCAAGAGTTCACGCACTTACTGGGTTCTCTCTTCTTCCTCTACAATATGGCCCTAGAGCAAGAAATCCCAAATCCAAGACCATAAAACATGAAAGACACATGGTGGGGGGTGGATAAGTGCATGGACTTCACAGTATCTGAGACTCGTCTTGAGCCCCAGTTCTTTAAAGATTAATAGCATCAAAATAGGAAAGTTACTTACATTTTCTGAGCAACACTTTGCTCATCTGCCAACAAGAAAGAATTATATCTAATGCAGTTATTGAAGAGATAAGGTCACCTATGCTGAATGTTTAGCGTAGGGTATGTCATTTGGCTGTCACAGAATCAGCACTAGCTTGTGGCCCTTTCTCCCTACACATGCGCAAAGAAAGGGACTAGAAGCACTGGCTCTAGCCCTGCTGATCTTTCCTCCATTTCCAAAATGAAGAGGACTCTGAATCTCAGCTAACACTTGACCAGACCAAGGGCTGGTCACGTTATGAGCACATCATCTCTGAGATCGCTTTCCACAACAAGTGCTAGTAATTCTGGAGTTCTGACTCTTGAAGATAAAACATGAAAATGGGAAATTTTCTCAGGAAGAGATTCGGCCTGGTGCTTTACTGAATAGGTAGTCTGGCTCACAATCATTGTTAATTAGACAAACATAAATCTTTCCCTGTCACAGGCCAGTAAGGGATGTGTGGATGAGTACACTAGGATGAATTATGGTCCCAAGGAGGATACACTATTGTAAGGGAAGAAATTCTGTTCCTAATCACTCAGGGTCACTTGTGATTCAGGCATGAAGCCCTGGAGGAGTCCCTTTGATGCAGAAGCTGCACATATTCAGACAGCGTGGGCAGAGGACTGAATGTGCCTTCGTCCTGGCAGTGATCCAGGAAATATCCAGACCCGGGTGGTAAAGTCCTGTGTATGAACATAACAGATCAAAAGCCCAAACACCTATAAATCAGAAGGAATCAGTTTGTCCTTTTCCCTGTGGTTAACAAGCCCTTTTGAAGGAGTGGGGAATGAGTACAGAAGAAAACGTGCAAAGACGTCTGCTGTGCACCAGTGCAAATTTCGGAAGTCAGTCTTCATCTCTCAGATCCGTAGTTTAATCAGTGACCAAATTAGGTTCAAACACTTGCCTTGGCTTTCTCCTGGGGCCATGATGAAGAGCAAATGAAATAATGTCAGTGAAAACACTTGCTTTTGAAAATACAACATGGGTGTATTTCTTTAGGTATTGATTGTAGTTTTCATATCCTTTCCTGACTCGCTAATATAAGAATAAAGTGACACCCCTAATTTACTATTTCTACAGCTAAGGACAGAGGGAAAGCAACATGTGCAAAGCACAAGTTAATGTAACCACTGGGCTGAAATGTCCTGTTAGGTTTTGATTTTTCTAGAGATCAGGGGAAAATAAGAGGTTGAATAACTTCCATGGTGTTGATTATCACAGAGAGGTTGCAGTTCATAACGTGTTTTACTTGGCACCTAATTTCTGAAACAAATGTCTCTCATGGGCTTCTCAGGGCAACAGAGCTAACGAGGACATTGCTGGTAAGGTCATCCTACAGAAAATTTCTAATGCTGTTTCTTGGAAGTTTTTTGTTTTGATAAAAGCTAAGAATTTAACTTGAAAGCACAAATCAGTGAAGTGATTTTGAAGAAGATAAAACTAGTCTGGTCCAAGTTTTGGATTAACATTGTCCGAGAATGAGAATTTAGGGTACATACACAGATTTCATTATGAAAAATGATTACTTTACTGCTTTCACCTCAATCAACGCATGGTAATAAGAGATTCTGATTTACCTTTTGATGAATAAGTCACTGTATAGGAAAAAGAGACTTTTAAGACACGTTAACGTCAGTTCTTGAAGATATTTTAACATCTAAACATGATTATACTCACATTTTCATTCTTGGAATTTAATCCAAATCCTATACTTCAAACCCAGTTTTAGAGCCACAAAAAATGATCTCATGCGGTGCATAAAATTGCATACCTCAACTGTATCCATTTGGACAAGTACACTTCTAGTAGAAAAAGAATAAACAAAAACAATGGTTTCAACTCTATTTTCCTCCATCAAACAGTCAATCATCTTTAAAACGTTTTTATCTTTGTATATTTGCCCTCTATTTTTTACCTTGTAGACAAGTGTTACCTCGGGTTGTATATATTCAGAGAAGTATAAATATGACTTGACCTACATTTCTATCGCCAGAAAAAAATTGAACTGACATGCTGAACTCCTGTAAGGAAAAGTTCATTTGCTAAGAATATTTAACATACCTGGAAGAGAAGATGTTTTTAGTGTCCACAATGGTGGAATCATGGTGTTCCTCCATAGATTATTTTCTGTTTCTATGGATTATTTTGACAAAGTACTTTCCGTGCTCTATGTCACTGAATCCTCCCCAATGGTCCTTTGAATGCTGGCTCTGCCATCACTGGTATGACTCTCGGCAAGTCACTTACTCTCCGAAGCTTATTCCTCATTTGCAACAAGAAGTCCTCCAAACTACAACTCACTTCAGTGTGACAGGAGCATTAAACGAGATAATGCATGTGAAGCATTTAACACAGTGCCTGGTGCAGTAATAATCACGCAATAGCTATGAGCTTTTATTCATATTGTTGTCGTCCACAAACACCACAACTCCAGAAAATCATGGGCATGCACTGGGGACATTGGGATATGCATGCTCCTTAAAAGCATGCCTGATTCTTTTGCTCTCATGGGCAATGTGCCTAAACCAGACTCCTTCAAAAGTGAGATTCTGTTGTGGATTCAGAGAGTTAGTGAATTGATTTTGGTAGCAACTCTTCATGTCAGCAGTGTGTGCTGAAGACTGTGGAGTAGCCACATTTTCTGTTTATTTTTCCATTCGGCAAGTGTTTCTCCAACCGCTCCTTTGTGGCTGTGACTGTGCCAGGACCTGTAAATACAGAAGGAAAACAAGATAGTATTGGATATTACCGACCAGTTGTGATACAGGAGAAAAGAATGTATCCTTCGTTAAATTCAACATCTTCATGTACAAAATCAATACCTAAATTAGATCTCCTGAATTACATGGAATCGGATGAACTATTCCTGGAATCATGAGGCTCATATTTTTAAAGATGGTCTCTCTCAGTGGGTTATTTGTTCGTGTGTGTGTGTGTGCATTACATGCAGACTCACATAAACACTTACCCACACTGTCCAGCACTGGGCTTACTGATTGACTACTCTTGCTCCCATTTCTTCTAGTTGTCACCTCAACAGCCACTACTGTTGGTTCTACAACGGCTTATCCGACAGATACAATCAGTAAGTCATTGTGTATTTTTGCCTCCATGTCATACTATAGGCTTTTTTCTCTCTTGATCAACTTAACTTTTGTACTTTTCAGGCTTAAAAGACAACAGGCCAAATATTCCTGGAATTGTGGAGTTCATAACTTTCATATTTTTAGTGACCATCTCTCCTGTCTGTCAGTAGATCCTATATTATACATATAGATACATTCCTTTATATATACACACAGTGTCCACTAATGGACA